>NC_092709.1:377290516-377480516 GCF_047496885.1 Scyliorhinus torazame
GCGCTCTGCCTGGCGCGCTCTCTGGCCTGACGCTCTCTGCCTGACGCTCTCTGTGCCTGACGCTCTCTGCTGACGCTCTCTGCCTGACGCGCTCTCCTGACGCGCGCTCTGCCTGACGAGCTCTGCCTGGCGCTCTCTGCTCTGACGCGCTCTGCCTGACGCTCTCTGCCTGACGCTCTCTGCCTGACGCGCTCTGCCTGACGCGCTCTGCCTGACGCGCCCTGCCTGACGCGCTCTGCCTGGCGCGCTCTGCCTGGCGCGCTCTGCCAGGCGCGCTCTGCCTGGGGCGCTCTGCCTGGCGCGCTCTGCCCTGACGCGCTCTGCCTGACGCTCTCTGCCTGACGCGCTCTGCCTGACACTCTCTGCCTGACGCTCTCTGCCTGACGCGCTCTGCCTGACGCGCTCTGCCTGACGCTCTCTGCCTGACGCTCTCTGCCTGACGCTTTCTGCCTGACGCGCTCTGCCTGACGCGCTCTGCCTGACGCGCCCTGCTGACGCGCTCTGCCTGGCGCGCTCTGCCTGGCGCGCTCTGCCAGGCGCGCTCTGCCCTGACGCGCTCTGCCCTGACGCGCTCTGCCTGACGCGCTCTGCCTGACGCTCTCTGCCTGACGCGCTCTGCCTGACGCGCTCATGCCTGACGCTCCTCTGCCTGACGCTCTCTGCCTGACGCGCTCTGCCTGACGCGCTCTGCCTGACGCTCTCTGCCTGACGCTCTCTGCCTGACGCTTTCTGCCTGACGCGCTCTGCCTGGCGCGCCGCTCTGCCTGGCGCGCGCTCTGCCTGCGGCCCGCTCTGCCTGGCGCGCGCTCTGCCTGGCGCGCGCTCTGGCCTGGCGCGCGCTCTGCCTGACGCGCGCTCTGCCTGACCCTGACGCGCTCTGCCTGACGCGCTCTGCCTCGCTCTGCCTGACGCGCTCTGCCTGGCGCGCTCTGCCTGGCGCGCTCTGCCTGGCGCGCTCTGCCTGACGCGCTCTGCCTGACCCTGACGAGCTCTGCCTGGCTTGCTCTGCCTGGCGCGCTCTGCCTGGCGCGCTCTGCCTGGCGCGCTCTGCCTGGCGCGCTCTGCTGACGCGCTCTGCCTGACCCTGACGAGCTCTGCCTGGCTTGCTCTGCCTGGCGCGCTCTGCCTGACGCGCTCTGCCTCGCTCTGCCTGACGCGCTCTGCCTGACCCTGACGCTCTCTCCCTGACGCGCTCTGCCTGACCCTGACGCGCTCTGCCTGACGCGCTCTGCCTGACCCTGACGCGCTCTGCCTGACCCTGACGCGCTCTGCCTGACCCTGACGCGCTCTGCCTGACCCTGACGCTCTCTGCCTGACCCTGACGCTCTCTGCCTGACCCTGACGCGCTCTGCCTGACGCGCTCTGGCCTGACCCTGACGCGCTCTGCCTGACCCTGACGCGCTCTGCTGCTACCTGACGCGCTCTGCCTGACCCTGACGCGCTCTGCCTGACCCTGACGGGCTCTGCCTGACCCTGACGCGCTCTGCCTGACGCGCTCTGCCTGACCCTGACGCGCTCTGCCTGACGCGCTCTGCCTGACGCGCTCTGCCTGACGCGCTCTGCCTGACGCGCTCTGCCTGACCCTGACGCGCTCTGCCTGACGCGCTCTGCCTGACCCTGACGCGCTCTGCCTGACGCGCTCTGCCTGACGCGCTCTGCCTGACCCTGACGCGCTCTGCTGACGCGCTCTGCCTGGACGCGCTCTGCCTGACCCTGACGCGCTCTGCCTGACCCTGACGCGCTCTGCCTGACGCGCTCTGCCTGACGCGCTCTGCCTGGCGCGCTCTGCCTGACGCGCTCTGCCTGACCCTGACGCGCTCTGCCTGACGCGCTCTGCCTGACCCTGACGCGCTCTGCCTGACGCGCTCTGCCTGACCCTGACGCGCTCTGCCTGACGCGCTCTGGCCTGACCCTGACGCGCTCTGCCTGACCCTGACGCGCTCTGCCTGACCCTGACGCGCTCTGCCTGACGCTCTCTGTCTGACGCGCTCTGCCTGACCCTGACGCGCTCTGCCTGACGCTCTCTGCCTGACGCGCTCTGCCTGACCCTGACGCGCTCTGCCTGACGCGCTCTGCCTGACCCTGACGCTCTCTGTCTGTGCTCTCCGCCCGCAGGGAGTTTGACGAGACGATGGATGCTCTACAGGCCGACATTGATCAACTGGAATCTGAGAAGCTGGAGCTCAAACAGCGTCTGAGCAGCCAATCCAAACGTACGATCGAGGGGCTGAGAGGTTTCTCCGGATCTGGCATTGCGTCCATCGTAACAGGTACCACAAACAGTGAGAATAGGAGCAGGCGGAGGCCATTCGGCCCCTTTAGTCTCCTAACCATTCTGTTCCATCCTGGCTGTTCTGATTCAAATTGTACGATCTCAATCTACCCGCATAACCTTTGATTGTTGTTCGGGAAGAGAATGAGTCTCCCTCTGCCCCACCTCCAGCACCTTGGAGGGAGGAGCGCAGAAAGTCGCTCTCAGAGAAAATATTCTTCTCAGCTTCATCCGTAAAGGGTGACTCAGAATTAACCATTTTCCTTGTTTGGCCCATCGAGCTGGCTTCACCATTCAGGGAGACCATTGCTGATCCAATCGGTTTTAGCTCCACTTTCCCCGAGAACCTCCGAGCCCCTTGTCGGTCAACAATAGAACTGCGCCCTGATTGAAGGAGCCAGCCCAAGCCTCTGAGAGGGCCTAATCCCACAGACTGACACCCCTCAGAGAAGACATTCCCCCTCACCCCGCTCTTCAATGGGAGAGACCCTTAACACCCCCTCAGAGTCTCTCATGTTTAATCGGATCACTGCTCATTTTTCTGATCTCCACTGAGTGCAAGCGGCTGAAAAGACATCGTCCACCATGCGAGCAGTCGGCCCAGTGTACCTGCTGCCCAGCATCAGCACTGGGGGGACACTGCTCAAGACATCGTCCACCATGCGAGCAGTCAGCCCAGTGTACCTGCTGCCCAGCGTCAGCACTGGGGGGGACACTGCTCAAGACATCGTCCACCATGCGAGCAGTCGGCCCAGTGTACCTGCTGCCCAGCGTCAGCACTGGGGGGCACTGCTCAAGACATCGTCCACCATGCGAGCAGTCAGCCCAGTGTACCTGCTGCCCAGCGTCAGCACTGGGGGGCACTGCTCAAGGACATCGTCCACCATGCGAGCAGTCGGCCCAGTGTACCTGCTGCCCAGCGTCAGCACTGGGGGGCACTGCTCAAGACATCGTCCACCATGCGAGCAGTCAGCCCAGTGTACCTGCTGCCCAGCGTCAGCACTGGGGGGACACTGCTCCCTTTGGGAGGTTCCGTGGGCCGATTGTCTGGGGCAATGTCCCCACGCTGGCGTGGGAACGGTGCCGTCTTACGCCAGAACAAATGGCGTAAAGCTGCCACCAATTTCCCGAGGGGGCTAGCAGGACAGCAGCGTAGAGAACCGGCTCGAGCTGCCGCTCCGCCCCGGAGAATTCCCGGTTCCCTGGCTGCGCTTGCGGCAAGGCGGCCTGCAGCGGCCGGGCCGTGCAACATGGCGGCCGCTCGCCGAGCTGGCCCGCGGAATAGCCCCCCCCGCCCCCCCCCCCCCCCATCGGCCGCTCGCCGAGCTGGCCCGCGGAATAGCCCCCCCCCCCATCGGCCGCTAGCCGAGCTGGCCCGCGGAATAGCCCCCCCGCCCCCCCCCCCCCCCCCCCCCCATCGGCCGCTCGCCGAGCTGGCCCGCGGAATAGTCCTCCCCCCGCCCCCCCCCCATCGGCTGCTCGCCGAGCTGGCCCGCGGAATAGCCCCCCCGCCCCCCCCCCCATCGGCTGCTCGCCGAGCTGGCCCGCGAATAGCCCCCCCCCCCATCGGCCGCTAGCCGAGCTGGCCCGCGGAATAGCCCCCCCGCCCCCCCCCCCATCGGCCCGCTCGCCGAGCTGGCCCGCGGAATAGCCCCCCCGCCCCCCCCCCCCATCGGCCGCTCGCCGAGCTGGCCCGCGGAATAGCCCCCCCCCCTCCCATCGGCTCGACACCATCCAGGACAAAGCAGCCGCTTGATTGCTCCCCTTCCACAAACATTCACTCCCTCCACCACCGACACAGCGGCAGCCGTGTGTACCATCTACAAGATGCACTGCAACAACTCACCAAGGTTCCTGAGACAGCACCTTCCAAACCCACGACCACTGCCACCTAGAAGGACAAGAGCAGCAGATACCTGGGACCCCCCACCACCTGGAGGTTCCCCTCCAAGTCACTCACCACCCTGACTTGGAAATATATCGCCGTTCCTTCACTGTCGCTGGGTCAACATCCTGCAACTCCCTCCCTAACAGCACAGTGGGTGTACCTACACCTCAAGGACTGCAGCGGCTCCAAGAAGGCAGCTCACCCCCACCTTCTAATGGGTAACGAGGGATGGGCAACAATACCCATGTTTTCAAACATTTTCATTTTTATTTCCAATCCCAAGAAAGAATTAAAACCAATTGATTAGTTTAATCAGGGAGAATGGACCTTTGAGAAACGCACACTGGCTTTTGTTAATTCACTCGAACCTCGCCCAGTTCCTGTTGACTTTTCCCTGCGTCCCAAGCCTTCGCCAGTGATGATGTGTTGAATGAGGGCGCCATGGTCACCACTCTCCACTCCTCCTCGGTATCCTGGGCAGATCAGGAGATTCAAACACCTTCCACTGTGCCACCCCACTTCCTTCAAGCCGTCCAGACCATGTGACGTATCTACCCTCCGCACAGCCTACCTTTCCAGTCCCCCCTCCGTTCCATTTTCACCACACCCATTGCCTCAACTATCCCAGCATCGACTGAGATTTGTCAGACTTCCATTCCTCTGTAAACACCGACGGGAACCTGAGGCTTGTCCAGAGCCCCTCGGTGTGTATCACCCTCTGAGTCTGACTGTTCACAGCAGAGGAGCTTTGTGCCTTTCTGTTGACTCATTCCAGTTTTGTACTCTGTGCTTGTGAGTTTGATTATCCTCTGTCCCTCCTCCCTCGATCTGTTCTGATTCTGACTTGAAGAATTCACCTGGATTCTCGGGTCCGCCTCGGGTTTCAGAGTGCGGTTCACAGGCAGCGAGAGGCTCTCTTCCCGCTGCTTGTCGATGGCGTTTCCCATTGAAGCCAGACCCAGGGCACTGGGAAACCCGTGGGCGGGGGGGGGGGGTTGCTGCCAGCAGGGGAGAATCCCAATCGATGGTGAATTCCTGATATGCAGCAATATTCCTCTTATTTCATTCTAATCTTCCGCTCCCTCACCAACAGAGGAGCCCTAATGCTGCTCCTCGCGTCCTCCTGGATCAGATCACCCCTCAGTAGTTTCTTCTCGAGACCGGAACCTGTATGATCTTTCCCGGTAAGTGTAACCTCACAATGCTGCTCTCGTCCATGTCAATCCTGTTTTCACTCTGTTCAGGGTCAAATAGCCTTTCATACATATGGTGACCAGAACTGTTTGCAGGATTCCCAAATGTGTTCGCACTGAACTTTGATCCAGTTACTGGATATCGTTCCTGTTCAATTCTAACCCTCGAGATGGGAAGTGCTGTCTATTTGAATGAGCTTGTTAACCTGCAACACTGCTTTCAGTAATGTGTGTATCAGGAAGGGTCTGACAGCAACAAAGTTCAGCATCACACTTGCTCAGTGTGGGGGTGCTGCCGGTCAGTGTGTCCCACACACGGGTCCTGTTGCTCAGTGTGGGGGTGCTGCCGGTCAGTGTCCCCCACACACGGGTCCTGTTGCTCAGTGTGGGGGTGCTGCTGGTCAGTGTGTGTCCCACACACGGGTCCTGTTGCTCAGTGTGAGGGTGCTGCCGGTCAGTGTGTCCCACACACGGGTCCTGTTGCTCAGTGTGGGGGTGCTGCCGGTCAGTGTGTCCCACACACGGGATCTGTTGCTCAGTGTGGGGGTGCTGCCGGTCAGTGTGTCCCCCACACACGGGTCCTGTTGCTCAGTGTGGGGGTGCTGCCGGTCAGTGTCCCCCACACACGGGTCCTGTTGCTCAGTGTGGGGGTGCTGCCGGTCAGTGTGTGTCCCACACACGGGTCCTGTTGCTCAGTGTGAGGGTGCTGCCGGTCAGTGTGTCCCACACACGGGTCCTGTTGCTCAGTGTGGGGGTGCTGCCGGTCAGTGTGTCCCACACACGGGTCCTGTTGCTCAGTGTGGGGGTGCTGCCGGTCAGCGTGTCCCCCACACACGGGTCCTGTTGCTCAGTGTGGGGGTGCTGCCGGTCAGTGTGTCCCACACACGGGTCCTGTTGCTCAGTGTGGGGGTGCTGCCGGTCAGTGTGTCCCACACACGTGTCCTGTTGCTCAGTGTGAGGGTGCTGCCGGTCAGTGTGTCCCACACACGGGTCCTGTTGCTCAGTGTGAGGGTGCTGCCGGTCAGTGTGTCCCACACACGGGTCCTGTTGCTCAGTGTGGGGGTGCTGCCGGTCAGTGTGTCCCACACACGGGTCCTGTTGCTCAGTGTGGGGGTGCTGCCGGTCAGTGTGTCCCACACACGGGTCCTGTTGCTCAGTGTGGGGGTGCTGCCGGTCAGTGTGTCCCCCACACACACGGGTCCTGTTGCTCAGTGTGGGGGTGCTGCCGGTCAGTGTCCCCCACACACGGGTCCTGTTGCTCAGTGTGGGGGTGCTGCCGGTCAGTGTGTCCCACACACGGGTCCTGTTGCTCAGTGTGGGGGTGCTGCCGGTCAGTGTGTCCCACACACGGGTCCTGTTGCTCAGTGTGGGGGTGCTGCCGGTCAGTGTGTCCCCCACACACACGGGTCCTGTTGCTCAGTGTGGGGGTGCTGCCGGTCAGTGTGTCCCACACACGGGTCCTGTTGCTCAGTGTGGGGGTGCTGCCGGTCAGTGTGTCCCACACACGGGTCCTGTTGCTCAGTGTGAGGGTGCTGCCGGACAGTGTGTCCCACACACGGGTCCTGTTGCTCAGTGTGGGGGTGCTGCCGGTCAGTGTGTCCCACACACACGGGTCCTGTTGCTCAGTGTGGGGGTGCTGCCGGTCAGTGTGTCCCACACACGGGTCCTGTTGCTCAGTGTGGGGGTGCTGCCGGTCAGTGTGTCCCACACACGGGTCCTGTTGCTCAGTGTGGGGGTGCTGCCGGTCAGTGTCCCCCACACACGGGTCCTGTTGCTCAGTGTGGGGGTGCTGCCGGTCAGTGTCCCCCACACACGGGTCCTGTTGCTCAGTGTGGGGGTGCTGCCGGTCAGTGTGTCCCACACACGGGTCCTATTGCTCAGTGTGGGGGTGCTGCCGGTCAGTGTCCCACACGCGGGTCCTGTTGCTCAGTGTGGGGGTGCTGCCGGTCAGTGTGTCCCCCACGCGGGTCCTGTTGCTCAGTGTGGGGGTGCTGCCGGTCAGTGTGTGTCCCACACACGGGTCCTGTTGCTCAGTGTGGGGGTGCTGCCGGTCAGTGTGTCCCACACGCGGGTCCTGTTGCTCAGTGTGGGGGTGCTGCCGGTCAGTGTGTCCCACACACTGGTCCTGTTGCTCAGTGTGGGGGTGCTGCCGGTCAGTGTGTCCCCCACACACGGGTCCTGTTGCTCAGTGTGAGGGTGCTGCCGGTCAGTGTGTCCCACACACGGGTCCTGTTGCTCAGTGTGGGGGTGCTGCCGGTCAGTGTGTCCCACACGCGGGTCCTGTTGCTCAGTGTGGGGGTGCTGCCGGTCAGTGTGTCCCACACACGGGTCCTGTTGCTCAGTGTGGGAGTGCTGCCGGTCAGTGTGTCCCACACACGGGTCCTGTTGCTCAGTGTGGGGGTGCTGCCGGTCAGTGTCCCCCACACACGGGACCTGTTGCTCAGTGTGGGGGTGCTGCCGGTCAGTGTGTCCCACACACGGGTCCTGTTGCTCAGTGTGGGGGTGCTGCCGGTCAGTGTGTCCCACACACGGGTCCTGTTGCTCAGTGTGGGGGTGCTGCCGGTCAGTGTGTCCCCCACACTGGTCCTGTTGCTCAGTGTGGGGGTGCTGCCGGTCAGTGTGTCCCCCACACACGGGTCCTGTTGCTCAGTGTGGGGGTGCTGCCGGTCAGTGTCCCCCACACACCGGTCCTGTTGCTCAGTGTGGGGGTGCTGCCGGTCAGTGTGTGTCCCACACACTGGTCCTGTTGCTCAGTGTGGGGGGTGCTGCCGGTCAGTGTGTCCCACACGCGGGTCCTGTTGCTCAGTGTGGGGGTGCTGCCGGTCAGTGTGTCCCACACACTGGTCCTGTTGCTCAGTGTGGGGGTGCTGCCGGTCAGTGTGTCCCCCACACACGGGTCCTGTTGCTCAGTGTGAGGGTGCTGCCGGTCAGTGTGTCCCACACACGGGTCCTGTTGCTCAGTGTGAGGGTGCTCCCGGTCAGTGTGTCCCACACACGGGTCCTGTTGCTCAGTGTGGGGGTGCTGCCGGTCAGTGTGTCCCACACACGGGTCCTGTTGCTCAGTGTGGGGGTGCTGCCGGTCAGTGTGTCCCACACACGGGTCCTGTTGCTCAGTGTGGGGGTGCTGCCGGTCAGTGTCCCCCACACACGGGACCTGTTGCTCAGTGTGGGGGTGCTGCCGGTCAGTGTGTCCCACACACGGGTCCTGTTGCTCAGTGTGGGGGTGCTGCCGGTCAGTGTGTCCCACACACGGGTCCTGTTGCTCAGTGTGGGGGTGCTGCCGGTCAGTGTGTCCCCCACACACGGGTCCTGTTGCTCAGTGTGAGGGTGCTGCCGGTCAGTGTGTCCCACAAACGGGTCCTGTTGCTCAGTGTGGGGGTGCTGCCGGTCAGTGTGTCCCACACGCGGGTCCTGTTGCTCAGTGTGGGGGTGCTGCCGGTCAGTGTGTCCCACACACGGGTCCTGTTGCTCAGTGTGGGGGTGCTGCCGGTCAGTGTGTCCCACACACGGGTCCTGTTGCTCAGTGTGGGGGTGCTGCCGGTCAGTGTGTCCCACACACGGGTCCTGTTGCTCAGTGTGGGGGTGCTGCCGGTCAGTGTGTCCCACACACGGGTCCTGTTGCTCAGTGTGAGGGTGCTGCCGGTCAGTGTGTCCCACACACGGGTCCTGTTGCTCAGTGTGGGGGTGCTGCCGGTCAGTGTGTCCCACACACGGGTCCTGTTGCTCAGTGTGGGGGTGCTGCCGGTCAGTGTGTGTCCCACACACGGGTCCTGTTGCTCAGTGTGGGAGTGCTGCCGGTCAGTGTGTCCCCCACACACGGGTCCTGTTGCTCAGTGTGAGGGTGCTGCCGGTCAGTGTGTCCCACACACGGGTCCTGTTGCTCAGTGTGGGGGTGCTGCCGGTCAGTGTGTCCCCCACACACGGGTCCTGTTGCTCAGTGTGAGGGTGCTGCCGGTCAGTGTTCCCCACACACGGGTCCTGTTGCTCAGTGTGGGGGTGCTGCCGGTCAGTGTGTCCCACACACGGGTCCTGTTGCTCAGTGTGGGGGTGCTGCCGGTCAGCGTGTCCCCCACACACGGGTCCTGTTGCTCAGTGTGGGGGTGCTGCCGGTCAGTGTGTCCCACACACGGGTCCTGTTGCTCAGTGTGGGGGTGCTGCCGGTCAGTGTGTCCCACACACGTGTCCTGTTGCTCAGTGTGAGGGTGCTGCCGGTCAGTGTGTCCCACACACGGGTCCTGTTGCTCAGTGTGAGGGTGCTGCCGGTCAGTGTGTCCCACACACGGGTCCTGTTGCTCAGTGTGGGGGTGCTGCCGGTCAGTGTGTCCCACACACGGGTCCTGTTGCTCAGTGTGGGGGTGCTGCCGGTCAGTGTGTCCCACACACGGGTCCTGTTGCTCAGTGTGAGGGTGCTGCCGGTCAGTGTGTCCCACACACGGGTCCTGTTGCTCAGTGTGGGGGTGCTGCCGGTCAGTGTGTCCCCCACACACACGGGTCCTGTTGCTCAGTGTGGGGGTGCTGCCGGTCAGTGTCCCCCACACACGGGTCCTGTTGCTCAGTGTGGGGGTGCTGCCGGTCAGTGTGTCCCACACACGGGTCCTGTTGCTCAGTGTGGGGGTGCTGCCGGTCAGTGTGTCCCACACACGGGTCCTGTTGCTCAGTGTGGGGGTGCTGCCGGTCAGTGTGTCCCCCACACACACGGGTCCTGTTGCTCAGTGTGGGGGTGCTGCCGGTCAGTGTGTCCCACACACGGGTCCTGTTGCTCAGTGTGGGGGTGCTGCCGGTCAGTGTGTCCCACACACGGGTCCTGTTGCTCAGTGTGAGGGTGCTGCCGGACAGTGTGTCCCACACACGGGTCCTGTTGCTCAGTGTGGGGGTGCTGCCGGTCAGTGTGTCCCACACACACGGGTCCTGTTGCTCAGTGTGGGGGTGCTGCCGGTCAGTGTGTCCCACACACGGGTCCTGTTGCTCAGTGTGGGGGTGCTGCCGGTCAGTGTGTCCCACACACGGGTCCTGTTGCTCAGTGTGGGGGTGCTGCCGGTCAGTGTCCCCCACACACGGGTCCTGTTGCTCAGTGTGGGGGTGCTGCCGGTCAGTGTGTCCCACACACGGGTCCTGTTGCTCAGTGTGGGGGTGCTGCCGGTCAGTGTGTCCCACACACGGGTCCTGTTGCTCAGTGTGGGGGTGCTGCCGGTCAGTGTGTCCCACACACGGGTCCAGTTGCTCAGTGTGGGGGTGCTGCCAGTCAGTGTGTCCCCCACACACGGGTCCTGTTGCTCAGTGTGGGGGTGCTGCCGGTCAGTGTGTCCCACACACGGGTCCTATTGCTCAGTGTGGGGGTGCTGCCGGTCAGTGTCCCACACGCGGGTCCTGTTGCTCAGTGTGGGGGTGCTGCCGGTCAGTGTGTCCCCCACGCGGGTCCTGTTGCTCAGTGTGGGGGTGCTGCCGGTCAGTGTGTGTCCCACACACGGGTCCTGTTGCTCAGTGTGGGGGTGCTGCCGGTCAGTGTGTCCCACACGCGGGTCCTGTTGCTCAGTGTGGGGGTGCTGCCGGTCAGTGTGTCCCACACACTGGTCCTGTTGCTCAGTGTGGGGGTGCTGCCGGTCAGTGTGTCCCCCACACACGGGTCCTGTTGCTCAGTGTGAGGGTGCTGCCGGTCAGTGTGTCCCACACACGGGTCCTGTTGCTCAGTGTGGGGGTGCTGCCGGTCAGTGTGTCCCACACACGGGTCCTGTTGCTCAGTGTGGGGGTGCTGCCGGTCAGTGTGTCCCACACGCGGGTCCTGTTGCTCAGTGTGGGGGTGCTGCCGGTCAGTGTGTCCCACACACGGGTCCTGTTGCTCAGTGTGGGAGTGCTGCCGGTCAGTGTGTCCCACACACGGGTCCTGTTGCTCAGTGTGGGGGTGCTGCCGGTCAGTGTCCCCCACACACGGGACCTGTTGCTCAGTGTGGGGGTGCTGCCGGTCAGTGTGTCCCACACACGGGTCCTGTTGCTCAGTGTGGGGGTGCTGCCGGTCAGTGTGTCCCACACACGGGTCCTGTTGCTCAGTGTGGGGGTGCTGCCGGTCAGTGTGTCCCCCACACTGGTCCTGTTGCTCAGTGTGGGGGTGCTGCCGGTCAGTGTGTCCCCCACACACGGGTCCTGTTGCTCAGTGTGGGGGTGCTGCCGGTCAGTGTCCCCCACACACCGGTCCTGTTGCTCAGTGTGGGGGTGCTGCCGGTCAGTGTGTGTCCCACACACTGGTCCTGTTGCTCAGTGTGGGGGTGCTGCCGGTCAGTGTGTCCCACACGCGGGTCCTGTTGCTCAGTGTGGGGGTGCTGCCGGTCAGTGTGTCCCACACACTGGTCCTGTTGCTCAGTGTGGGGGTGCTGCCGGTCAGTGTGTCCCCCACACACGGGTCCTGTTGCTCAGTGTGAGGGTGCTGCCGGTCAGTGTGTCCCACACACGGGTCCTGTTGCTCAGTGTGAGGGTGCTCCCGGTCAGTGTGTCCCACACACGGGTCCTGTTGCTCAGTGTGGGGGTGCTGCCGGTCAGTGTGTCCCACACACGGGTCCTGTTGCTCAGTGTGGGGGTGCTGCCGGTCAGTGTGTCCCACACACGGGTCCTGTTGCTCAGTGTGGGGGTGCTGCCGGTCAGTGTCCCCCACACACGGGACCTGTTGCTCAGTGTGGGGGTGCTGCCGGTCAGTGTGTCCCACACACGGGTCCTGTTGCTCAGTGTGGGGGTGCTGCCGGTCAGTGTGTCCCACACACGGGTCCTGTTGCTCAGTGTGGGGGTGCTGCCGGTCAGTGTGTCCCCCACACACGGGTCCTGTTGCTCAGTGTGAGGGTGCTGCCGGTCAGTGTGTCCCACAAACGGGTCCTGTTGCTCAGTGTGGGGGTGCTGCCGGTCAGTGTGTCCCACACGCGGGTCCTGTTGCTCAGTGTGGGGGTGCTGCCGGTCAGTGTGTGTCCCACACACGAGTCCTGTTGCTCAGTGTGGGGGTGCTGCCCGTCAGTGTCCCCCACACACGGGTCCTGTTGCTCAGTGTGGGGGTGCTGCCGGTCAGTGTGTCCCACACACGGGTCCTGTTGCTCAGTGTGAGGGTGCTGCCGGTCAGTGTGTCCCACACACGGGTCCTGTTGCTCAGTGTGGGGGTGCTGCCGGTCAGTGTGTCCCACACACGGGTCCTGTTGCTCAGTGTGGGGGTGCTGCCGGTCAGTGTGTCCCACACACGGGTCCTGTTGCTCAGTGTGGGGGTGCTGCCGGTCAGTGTGTCCCACACACGGGTCCTGTTGCTCAGTGTGGGGGTGCTGCCGGTCAGTGTGTCCCACACACGGGTCCTGTTGCTCAGTGTGAGGGTGCTGCCGGTCAGTGTGTCCCACACACGGGTCCTGTTGCTCAGTGTGGGGGTGCTGCCGGTCAGTGTGTCCCACACACGGGTCCTGTTGCTCAGTGTGGGGGTGCTGCCGGTCAGTGTGTGTCCCACACACGGGTCCTGTTGCTCAGTGTGGGAGTGCTGCCGGTCAGTGTGTCCCCCACACACGGGTCCTGTTGCTCAGTGTGAGGGTGCTGCCGGTCAGTGTGTCCCACACACGGGTCCTGTTGCTCAGTGTGGGGGTGCTGCCGGTCAGTGTGTCCCCCACACACGGGTCCTGTTGCTCAGTGTGAGGGTGCTGCCGGTCAGTGTTCCCCACACACGGGTCCTGTTGCTCAGTGTGGGGGTGCTGCCGGTCAGTGTGTCCCACACACGGGTCCTGTTGCTCAGTGTGGGGGTGCTGCCGGTCAGTGTGTCCCACACACGGGTCCTGTTGCTCAGTGTGCGGGTGCTGCCGGTCAGTGTGTCCCCCACACACGGGTCCTGTTGCTCAGTGTGAGGGTGCTGCCGGTCAGTGTGTCCCACACACGGGTCCTGTTGCTCAGTGTGAGGGTGCTGCCGGTCAGTGTGTCCCACACACGGGTCCTGTTGCTCAGTGAGGGGGTGCTGCCGGTCAGTGTGTGTCCCACACACTGGTCTGTTGCTCAGTGTGGGGGTGCTGCCGGTCAGTGTGTCCCCCACACACGGGTCCTGTTGCTCAGTGTGAGGGTGCTGCCGGTCAGTGTGTCCCACACACGGGTCCTGTTGCTCAGTGTGGGGGTGCTGCCGGTCAGTGTGTCCCACACACGGGTCCTGTTGCTCAGTGTGAGGGTGCTGCCGGTCAGTGTGTCCCACACACGGGTCCTGTTGCTCAGTGTGGGGGTGCTGCCGGTCAGTGTGTCCCACACACGGGTCCTGTTGCTCAGTGTGAGGGTGCTGCCGGTCAGTGTGTCCCACACACGGGTCCTGTTGCTCAGTGTGGGGGTGCTGCCGGTCAGTGTGTCCCACACACGGGTCCTGTTGCTCAGTGTGAGGGTGCTGCCGGTCAGTGTGTCCCACACACGGGTCCTGTTGCTCAGTGAGGGGGTGCTGCCGGTCAGCGTGTCCCACACGCGGGTCCTGTTGCTCAGTGTGGGGGTGCTGCCGGTCAGTGTGTCCCACACACGGGTCCTGTTGCTCAGTGTGGGAGTGCTGCCGGTCAGTGTGTCCCACACACGGGTCCTGTTGCTCAGTGTGGGGGTGCTGCCGGTCAGTGTGTCCCCCACACGGGTCCTGTTGCTCAGTGTGGGGGTGCTGCCGGTCAGTGTGTCCCACACACGGGTCCTGTTGCTCAGTGTGGGGGTGCTGCCGGTCAGTGTGTCCCACACACGGGTCCTGTTGCTCAGTGTGAGGGTGCTGCCGGTCAGTGTGTCCCACACACGGGTCCTGTTGCTCAGTGTGGGGGTGCTGCCGGTCAGTGTGTCCCACACACGGGTCCTGTTGCTCAGTGTGGGGGTGCTGCCGGTCAGTGTGTCCCACACACGGGTCCTGTTGCTCAGTGTGGGGGTGCTGCCGGTCAGTGTCCCCCACACACGGGACCTGTTGCTCAGTGTGGGGGTGCTGCCGGTCAGTGTGTCCCACACACGGGTCCTGTTGCTCAGTGTGGGGGTGCTGCCGGTCAGTGTGTCCCACACACGGGTCCTGTTGCTCAGTGTGGGGGTGCTGCCGGTCAGTGTGTCCCCCACACACGGGTCCTGTTGCTCAGTGTGAGGGTGCTGCCGGTCAGTGTGTCCCACACACGGGTCCTGTTGCTCAGTGTGGGGGTGCTGCCGGTCAGTGTCCCCCACACACGGGTCCTGTTGCTCAGTGTGGGGGTGCTGCCGGTCAGTGTGTCCCACACGGGTCCTGTTGCTCAGTGTGGGGGTGCTGCCGGTCAGTGTGTCCCACACACGGGTCCTGTTGCTCAGTGTGGGGGTGCTGCCGGTCAGTGTGTCCCACACACGGGTCCTGTTGCTCAGTGTGAGGGTGCTGCCGGACAGTGTGTCCCCCACACACGGGTCCTGTTGCTCAGTGTGGGGGTGCTGCCGGTCAGTGTGTCCCACACACGGGTCCTGTTGCTCAGTGTGGGGGTGCTGCCGGTCAGTGTGTGTCCCACACACGGGTCCTGTTGCTCAGTGTGAGGGTGCTGCCGGTCAGTGTGTCCCACACACGGGTCCTGTTGCTCAGTGTGAGGGTGCTGCCGGTCAGTGTGTCCCACACACGGGTCCTGTTGCTCAGTGTGAGGGTGCTGCCGGTCAGTGTGTCCCACACACGGGTCCTGTTGCTCAGTGTGGGGGTGCTGCCGGTCAGTGTGTCCCACACACGGGTCCTGTTGCTCAGTGTGAGGGTGCTGCCGGTCAGTGTGTCCCACACACGGGTCCTGTTGCTCAGTGAGGGGGTGCTGCCGGTCAGCGTGTCCCACACACGGGTCCTGTTGCTCAGTGTGGGGGTGCTGCCGGTCAGTGTGTCCCACACACGGGTCCTGTTGCTCAGTGTGAGGGTGCTGCCGGTCAGTGTGTCCCACACACGGGTCCTGTTGCTCAGTGTGGGGGTGCTGCCGGTCAGTGTGTCCCACACACGGGTCCTGTTGCTCAGTGTGGGGGTGCTGCCGGTCAGTGTGCCCCACACACGGGTCCTGTTGCTCATTATGGGGGTGCGGCCGGTCAGTGTGTCCCACACACGGGTCCTGTTGCTCAGTGTGGGGGGGCTGCCGGTCAGTGTGTCCCCCACACACGGGTCCTGTTGCTCAGTGTGGGGGTGCTGCCGGTCAGTGTGTCCCACACACGGGTCCTGTTGCTCAGTGTGAGGGTGCTGCCGGTCAGTGTGTCCCACACACGGGTCCTGTTGCTCAGTGTGGGGGTGCTGCCGGTCAGTGTGTCCCACACACGGGTCCTGTTGCTCAGTGTGGGGGTGCTGCCGGTCAGTGTGTCCCACACACGGGTCCTGTTGCTCAGTGTGGGGGTGCTGCCGGTCAGTGTGTCCCACACACGGGTCCTGTTGCTCAGTGTGGGGGTGCTGCCGGTCAGTGTGTCCCACACACGGTTCCTGTTGCTCAGTGTGGGGGTGCTGCCGGTCAGTGTGTCCCACACACGGGTCCTGTAGCTCAGTGTGGGGGTGCTGCCGGTCAGTGTGTCCCCCACACACGGGTCCTGTTGCTCAGTGTGGGGGTGCTGCCGGTCAGTGTGTCCCACACACGGGTCCTGTTGCTCAGTGTGGGGGTGCTGCCGGTCAGTGTGTCCCACACACGGGTCCTGTTGCTCAGTGTGGGGGTGCTGCCGGTCAGTGTGTCCCACACACGGGTCCTGTTGCTCAGTGTGGGGGTGCTGCCGGTCAGTGTGTCCCACACGGGTCCTGTTGCTCAGTGTGGGGGTGCTGCCGGTCAGTGTGTCCCACACACGGTTCCTGTTGCTCAGTGTGGGGGTGCTGCCGGTCAGTGTGTCCCACACACGGGTCCTGTTGCTCAGTATGGGGGTGCTGCCAGTCAGTGTCCCCCACACACGGGTCCTGTTGCTCAGTGTGGGGGTGCTGCCGGTCAGTGTGTCCCACACACGGGTCCAGTTGCTCAGTGTGGGGGTGCTGCCGGTCAGTGTGTCCCACACACGGGTCCTGTTGCTCAGTGTGAGGGTGCTGCCGGTCAGTGTGTCCCACACACGGGTCCTGTTGCTCAGTGTGGGGGTGCTGCCGGTCAGTGTCCCCCACACACGGGTCCTGTTGCTCAGTGTGGGGGTGCTGCCGGTCAGTGTGTCCCCCACACACAGGTCCTGTTGCTCAGTGTGAGGGTGCTGCCGGTCAGTGTGTCCCCCACACACGGGTCCTGTTGCTCAGTGTGGGGGTGCTGCCGGTCAGTGTGTCCCACACGGGTCCTGTTGCTCAGTGTGGGGGTGCTGCCGGTCAGTGTGTCCCACACACGGTTCCTGTTGCTCAGTGTGGGGGTGCTGCCGGTCAGTGTGTCCCACACACGGGTCCTGTTGCTCAGTATGGGGGTGCTGCCAGTCAGTGTCCCCCACACACGGGTCCTGTTGCTCAGTGTGGGGGTGCTGCCGGTCAGTGTGTCCCACACACGGGTCCAGTTGCTCAGTGTGGGGGTGCTGCCGGTCAGTGTGTCCCACACACGGATCCTGTTGCTCAGTGTGGGGGTGCTGCCGGTCAGTGTGTCCCACACACGGATCCTGTTGCTCAGTGTGGGGGTGCTGCCGGTCAGTGTGTCCCACACACGGATCCTGTTGCTCAGTGTGGGGGTGCTGCCGGTCAGTGTGTCCCACACACGGATCCTGTTGCTCAGTGTGGGGGTGCTGCCGGTCAGTGTGTCCCACACACGGATCCTGTTGCTCAGTGTGGGGGTGCTGCCGGTCAGTGTGTCCCACACACGGGTCCTGTTGCTCAGTGTGGGGGTGCTGCCGGTCAGTGTGTCCCACACACGGGTCTTGTTGCTCAGTGTGGGGGTGCTGCCGGTCAGTGTGTGTCCCACACACGGGTCCTGTTGCTCAGTGTGGGGGTGCTGCCGGTCAGTGTGTCCCACACACGGGTCCTGTTGCTCAGTGTGAGGGTGCTGCCGGTCAGTGTGTCCCACACACGGGTCCTGTTGCTCAGTGTGGGGGTGCTGCCGGTCAGTGTGTCCCACACACGGGTCCTGTTGCTCAGTGTGGGGGTGCTGCCGGTCAGTGTGTCCCCCACACACGGGTCCTGTTGCTCAGTGTGGGGGTGCTGCCGGTCAGTGTCCCACACACACGGGTCCTGTTGCTCAGTGTGGGGGTGCTGCCGGTCAGTGTGTCCCACACACGGTTCCTGTTGCTCAGTGTGGGGGTGCTGCCGGTCAGTGTGTGTCCCACACACGGGTCCTGTTGCTCAGTGTGGGGGTGCTGCCGGTCAGTGTCCCCCACACACGGGTCCTGTTGCTCAGTGTGGGGGTGCTGCAGGTCAGTGTGTCCCACACACGGGTCCTGTTGCTCAGTGTGGGGGTGCTGCCGGTCAGTGTGTCCCACACACGGGTCCTGTAGCTCAGTGTGGGGGTGCTGCCGGGCAGTGTCCCCCACACACGGGTCCTGTTGCTCAGTGTGGGGGTGCTGCCGGTCAGTGTGTCCCCCACACACAGGTCCTGTTGCTCAGTGTGGGGGTGCTGCCGGTCAGTATGTCCCACACACTGGTCCTGTTGCTCAGTGTGAGTGTGCTGCCGGTCAGTGTGTCCCCCACACACGGGTCCTGTTGCTCAGTGTGGGGGTGCTGCCGGTCAGTGTGTCCCACACACGGGTCCTGTTGCTCAGTGTGGGGGTGCTGCCGGTCAGTGTGTCCCACACACGGGTCCTGTTGCTCAGTGTGGGGGTGCTGCCGGTCAGTGTGTCCCACACACGGGTCCTGTTGCTCAGTGTGGGGGTGCTGCCGGTCAGTGTTCCCCACACACGGGTCCTGTTGCTCAGTGTGGGGGTGCTGCCGGTCAGTGTGTCCCACACACGGGTCCTGTTGCTCAGTGTGGGGATGCTGCCGGTCAGTGTTCCCCACACACGGGTCCTGTTGCTCAGTGTGGGGGTGCTGCCGGTCAGTGTCCCCCACACACGGGTCCTGTTGCTCAGTGTGGGGGTGCTGCCGGTCAGTGTGTCCCCCACACACAGGTCCTGTTGCTCAGTGTGAGGGTGCTGCCGGTCAGTGTGTCCCCCACACACGGGTCCTGTTGCTCAGTGTGGGGGTGCTGCCGGTCAGTGTGTCCCACACACGGGTCCTGTTGCTCAGTGTGGGGGTGCTGCCGGTCAGTGTGTCCCACACACGGGTCCTGTTGCTCAGTGTGGGGGTGCTGCCGGTCAGTGTGTCCCACACACGGGTCCTGTTGCTCAGTGTGGGGGTGCTGCCGGTCAGTGTGTCCCACACACGGTTCCTGTTGCTCAGTGTGGGGGTGCTGCCGGTCAGTGTGTCCCACACACGGGTCCTGTTGCTCAGTGTGGGGGTGCTGCCGGTCAGTGTGTCCCACACGGGTCCTGTTGCTCAGTGTGGGGGTGCTGCCGGTCAGTGTGTCCCACACACGGTTCCTGTTGCTCAGTGTGGGGGTGCTGCCGGTCAGTGTGTCCCACACACGGGTCCTGTTGCTCAGTATGGGGGTGCTGCCAGTCAGTGTCCCCCACACACGGGTCCTGTTGCTCAGTGTGGGGGTGCTGCCGGTCAGTGTGTCCCACACACGGGTCCAGTTGCTCAGTGTGGGGGTGCTGCCGGTCAGTGTGTCCCACACACGGGTCCTGTTGCTCAGTGTGGGGGTGCTGCCGGTAAGTGTGTCCCACACACGGATCCTGTTGCTCAGTGTGGGGGTGCTGCCGGTCAGTGTGTCCCACACACGGATCCTGTTGCTCAGTGTGGGGGTGCTGCCGGTCAGTGTGTCCCACACACGGGTCCTGTTGCTCAGTGTGGGGGTGCTGCCGGTCAGTGTGTCCCACACACGGGTCCTGTTGCTCAGTGTGGGGGTGCTGCCGGTCAGTGTGTCCCACACACGGTTCCTGTTGCTCAGTGTGGGGGTGCTGCCGGTCAGTGTGTGTCCCACACACGGGTCCTGTTGCTCAGTGTGGGGGTGCTGCCGGTCAGTGTCCCCCACACACGGGTCCTGTTGCTCAGTGTGGGGGTGCTGCAGGTCAGTGTGTCCCACACACGGGTCCTGTTGCTCAGTGTGGGGGTGCTGCCGGTCAGTGTGTCCCACACACGGGTCCTGTAGCTCAGTGTGGGGGTGCTGCCGGTCAGTGTCCCCCACACACGGGTCCTGTTGCTCAGTGTGGGGGTGCTGCCGGTCAGTGTGTCCCCCACACACAGGTCCTGTTGCTCAGTGTGGGGGTGCTGCCGGTCAGTATGTCCCACACACTGGTCCTGTTGCTCAGTGTGAGTGTGCTGCCGGTCAGTGTGTCCCCCACACACGGGTCCTGTTGCTCAGTGTGGGGGTGCTGCCGGTCAGTGTGTCCCACACACGGGTCCTGTTGCTCAGTGTGGGGGTGCTGCCGGTCAGTGTGTCCCACACACGGGTCCTGTTGCTCAGTGTGGGGGTGCTGCCGGTCAGTGTGTCCCACACACGGGTCCTGTTGCTCAGTGTGGGGGTGCTGCCGGTCAGTGTTCCCCACACACGGGTCCTGTTGCTCAGTGTGGGGGTGCTGCCGGTCAGTGTGTCCCACACACGGGTCCTGTTGCTCAGTGTGGGGATGCTGCCGGTCAGTGTTCCCCACACACGGGTCCTGTTGCTCAGTGTGGGGGTGCTGCCGGTCAGTGTCCCCCACACACGGGTCCTGTTGCTCAGTGTGGGGGTGCTGCCGGTCAGTGTGTCCCCCACACACAGGTCCTGTTGCTCAGTGTGAGGGTGCTGCCGGTCAGTGTGTCCCCCACACACGGGTCCTGTTGCTCAGTGTGGGGGTGCTGCCGGTCAGTGTGTCCCACACACGGGTCCTGTTGCTCAGTGTGGGGGTGCTGCCGGTCAGTGTGTTCCCCACACACGAGTCCTGTTGCTCAGTGTGGGGGTGCTGCCGGTCAGTGTGTCCCACACACGTGTCCTGTTGCTCAGTGTGAGGGTGCTGCCGCTCAGTGTGTCCCACACACGGGTCCTGTTGCTCAGTGTGGGGGTGCTGCCGGTCAGTGTGTCCCACACACGGGTCCTGTTGCTCAGTGTGGGGGTGCTGCCGGTCAGTGTGTCCCCCACACACGGGTCCTGTTGCTCAGTGTGGGGGTGCTGCCGGTCAGTGTGTCCCACACACGGGTCCTGTTGCTCAGTGTGGGGGTGCTGCCGGTCAGTGTGTCCCACACACACGGGTCCTGTTGCTCAGTGTGGGGGTGCTGCCGGTCAGTGTGTCCCACACACGGGTCCTGTTGCTCAGTGTGGGGGTGCTGCCGGTCAGTGTCCCCCACACACGGGTCCTGTTGCTCAGTGTGGGGGTGCTGCCGGTCAGTGTGTCCCACACACGGGTCCTGTTGCTCAGTGTGGGGGTGCTGCCGGTCAGTGTGTCCCACACACGGGTCCTGTTGCTCAGTGTGGGGGTGCTGCCGGTCAGTGTGTCCCACACACGGGTCCTGTTGCTCAGTGTGGGGGTGCTGCCGGTCAGTGTGTCCCACACACGGGTCCTGTTGCTCAGTGTGGGGGTGCTGCCGGTCAGTGTGTCCCACACACTGGTCTGTTGCTCAGTGTGGGGGTGCTGCCGGTCAGTGTCCCCCACACACGGGTCCTGTTGCTCAGTGTGAGGGTGCTGCCGGTCAGTGTGTCCCCCACACACGGGTCCTGTTGCTCAGTGTGGGGGTGCTGCCGGGCAGTGTGTCCCACACACGGGTCCTGTTGCTCAGTGTGGGGGTGCTGCCGGTCAGTGTGTCCCCTACAGAGGTTCTCTTCTCTCACTGCTCACCGAACATACAGTGCAGAAGGAGGCCATTCGGCCCATCGAGTCTGCACCGAACCACTTAAGCCCTCACTTCCACCCTATCCCCATAACCCAGTAACCCCACCCAACACTAAGGGCAATTTTGGACACTAAGGGCAATTTATCATGGTCAATGCACCTAACCTGCACATCTTTGGACTGTGGGAGGAAACCGGAGCACCCGGAGGAAACCCACGCAGACACGGGGAGGACGTGCAGACTCCGCACAGACAGTGACTCAGTCGGGAATCGAACCTGGGACCCTGGCGCTGCAAAGCAACAGTGCTAACCACTGTGCTACCATGCCGCCAAAAAATGGCCCTTAGTCGGCAGGATTCAAACCTGCGCGGGGAGACCCCAATGGAGATCCAGCCCATCGCCTGAACCATTCGGCCACGACTGCTGATAATTCTATCTCGGTCTCTTTTTTTTAAATAAACGTTTCATTGAGGTATTTTTAGTTTTACAACGACGACAAAATATACAACATGCATAAGTCTACAAACATAGTGCTAAAAGCCGTCTCCCTTCCTTACAGGTCCCGCATTTATTCTCCCCCGACTCTGAGCTAAACTAACCCCACCCCCTTTCTGCTGACCATTAATTTTCCGCGAAGAAGTCGACAAACGGTTGCCACCTGCGGGCGAACCCTGACAGTGACCCTCTCGAGGCGAACTCGATTTTCTCCAGACAGAGAAAGCTAGCCATGTCCGATAGCCAGGTCTCCGACTTCGGGGGCCTTGAGTCTCTCCAAGCTAATAGCATCCGTCTCCGGGCTACCAGGGAAGCAAAGGCCAGAACGTCTGCCTCTTTCTCCTCCTGGATTCCCGGATCTTCCGACTCCCCGAGAATCGCCACGTCCGGACTCGGTGCCACCCTTGTTTTTAACACCGTGGACACGAGGTCCGCAAACCCCTGCCAGAATCCCCTCAGCTTCGGACATGTCCAGAACATGTGGACATGGTTCGCTGCCCCCCCCCGCACACCTTGCGCACCTACCTTCTACCCCAAAGAACCTGCTCATCTGGGCCACTGTCATGTGAGCCCGGTGAACGAACTCTATCAGGCTGAGCCTGGCGTGTCTGCTCCGTCTCTTGTCATCGTTCTCACTGACTAATTCTCCATCTCTCTATTCTCCTATCTGCTATCAGAGGACCAGTTTGGAGGTACAGTTAACCAGTCATCATCTCTGCACGCTGCGGTACCCCCCCCCCCACTCCCAAACCCCCCCACTCCCAAACCCCCCCACTCCCAAACCCCCCCCACTCCCAAACCCCCCCCACTCCCAAACCCCCCCCACTCCCAAACCCACCCCACTCCCAAACCCCCCCACTCCCAAACCCCCCCCCACTCCCAACCCTCCCACTCCCAAACCCCCCCCACTCCCAAACCCCCCCACTCCCAAACCCCCCCACTCCCAACCCCCCCCACTCCCAACCCCCCCCACTCCCAACCCGCCCACTCCCAACCCCCCCACTCCCAAACCCCCCCCCCACTCCCAAACCCCCCCACTCCCAAACCCCCCCACTCCCAAACCCCCCCACTCCCAAACCCCCCCACTCCCAAACCCCCCCACTCCCAAACCCCCCCACTCCCAAACCCCCCCCACTCCCAAACCCCCCCCACTCCCAAACCCACCCCACTCCCAAACCCCCCCACTCCCAAACCCCCCCACTCCCAACCCTCCCACTCCCAAACCCCCCCACTCCCAAACCCCCCCACTCCCAAACCCCCCCACTCCCAACCCCCCCCACTCCCAAACCCCCCCACTCCCAACCCCCCCCACTCCCAACCCCCCCCACTCCCAACCCCCCCCACTCCCAACCCCCCCCCACTCCCAAACCCCCCCCACTCCCAACCCCCCCCACTCCCAACCCCCCCCACTCCCAGTCCCCACCCCCCCTCCCCCACTCCCAGCCCCCACAACCCCCACTCCCAGACCCCACTCCCAGACCCCACAACCCCCACACCCAGACCCCTCTCCCAGACCCCACAACCCCCACACCCAGACCCCACTCCCAGACCCCACAACCCCCACACCCAGACCCCACCTCCCACACCCAGACCCCACTCCCAGACCCCACAACCCCCACACCCAGACCCCACTCCCAGACCCCACAACCCCCACACCCAGACCCCACTCCCAGACCCCACAACCCCCACTCCCAGACCCCACAACCCCCACACCCAGACCCCACTCCCAGACCCCACAACCCCCACACCCAGACCCCACTCCCAGACCCCACAACCCCCACACCCAGACCCCACTCCCAGACCCCACAACCCCCACACCCAGACCCCACACCCAGACCCCACAACCCCCACACCCAGACCCCACACCCAGACCCCACAACCCCCACACCCAGACCCCACACCCAGACCCCACAACCCCCACACCCAGACCCCACACCCAGACCCCACAACCCCCACACCCAGACCCCACACCCAGACCCCACAACCCCCACACCCAGACCCCACACCCAGACCCCACAACCCCCACACCCAGACCCCACACCCAGACCCCACACCCAGACCCCACTCCCAGACCCCACTCCCAGACCCCACTCCCAGACCCCACTCCCAGACCCCACTCCCAGACCCCACAACCCCCACACACAGACCCCTCTCCCAGACCCCACAACCCCCACACCCAGACCCCACTCCCAGACCCCACAACCCCCACACCCAGACCCCACCTCCCACACCCAGACCCCACTCCCAGACCCCACAACCCCCACACCCAGACCCCACTCCCAGACCCCACAACCCCCACACCCAGACCCCACTCCCAGACCCCACAACCCCCACACCCAGACCCCACTCCCAGACCCCACAACCCCCACACCCAGACCCCACTCCCAGACCCCACAACCCCCACACCCAGACCCCACTCCCAGACCCCACAACCCCCACACCCAGACCCCACTCCCAGACCCCACAACCCCCACACCCAGACCCCACACCCAGACCCCACAACCCCCACACCCAGACCCCACACCCAGACCCCACAACCCCCACACCCAGACCCCACACCCAGACCCCACAACCCCCACACCCAGACCCCACACCCAGACCCCACAACCCCCACACCCAGACCCCACACCCAGACCCCACAACCCCCACACCCAGACCCCACACCCAGACCCCACAACCCCCACACCCAGACCCCACAACCCCCACACCCAGACCCCACACCCAGACCCCACACCCAGACCCCACTCCCAGACCCCACTCCCAGACCCCACTCCCAGACCCCACTCCCAGACCCCACTCCCAGACCCCACTCCCAAACCCCACTCCCAGGCCCCACACCCAGGCCCCACACCCAGACCCCACACCCAGACCCCACACCCAGACCCCACACCCAGACCCCACACCCAGACCCCACACCCAGACCCCACACCCAGACCCCACACCCAGACCCCACACCCAGACCCCACACCCAGACCCCACACCCAGACCCCACACCCAGACCCCACACCCAGACCCCACACCCAGACCCCACTCCCAGACCCCACTCCCAGACCCCACACCCAGACCCCACACCCAGACCCCACACCCAGACCCCACACCCAGACCCCACACCCAGACCCCACACCCAGACCCCACTCCCAGACCCCACTCCCAGACCCCACTCCCAGACCCCACTCCCAGACCCCACACCCAGACCCCACTCCCAGACCCCACTCCCAGACCCCACTCCCAGACCCCACTCCCAGACCCCACTCCCAGACCCCACTCCCAGACCCCACACCCAGACCCCACACCCAGACCCCACACCCAGACCCCACACCCAGACCCCACTCCCAGACCCCACTCCCAGACCCCACACCCAGAACCCACACCCAGACCCCACTCCCAGACCCCACTCCCAGACCCCACACCCAGACCCCACACCCAGACCCCACACCCAGACCCCACTCCCAGACCCCACTCCCAGACCCCACTCCCAGACCCCACACCCAGACCCCACTCCCAGACCCCACTCCCAGACCCCACTCCCAGACCCCACTCCCAGACCCCACTCCCAGACCCCACTCCCAGACCCCACTCCCAGACCCCACACCCAGACCCCACACCCAGACCCCACACCCAGACCCCACACCCCCCACACCCAGACCCCACACCCAGACCCCACACCCAGACCCCACACCCAGACCCCACACCCAGACCCCACACCCAGACCCCACTCCCAGACCCCACTCCCAGACCCCACTCCCAGACCCCACTCCCAGACCCCACACCCAGACCCCACACCCAGACCCCACACCCAGACCCCACTCCCAGACCCCACTCCCAGACCCCACACCCAGACCCCACACCCAGACCCCACACCCAGACCCCACACCCAGACCCCACACCCAGACCCCACACCCAGACCCCACACCCAGACCCCACACCCAGACCCCACACCCAGACCCCACTCCCAGACCCCACACCCAGACCCCACACCCAGACCCCACACCCAGACCCCACACCCAGACCCCACAACCCCCACTCCCAGACCCCACACCCAGACCCCACACCCAGACCCCACACCCAGACCCCACTCCCAGACCCCACTCCCAGACCCCACACCCAGACCCCACTCCCAGACCCCACTCCCAGACCCCACTCCCAGACCCCACTCCCAGACCCCACATGTCATCCGCAGGACCGGTCACAAATGCAGCATTTTGGGTACAAATCTCTCTCTCTCCCAAATATATTGTTGGCTGTAAAGCTGAGATTGAACAGACTGTGACAGCGAGACTGGGATATTAATGGTGGAGTTGGGATTGAACAGACTGTGACAGCGAGACTGGGATATTAATGGTGGAGTTGGGATTGAACAGACTGTGACAGCGAGACTGGGATATTAATGGTGGAGTTGGGATTGAACAGACTGTGACAGCGAGACTGGGATATTAATGGTGGAGTTGGGATTGAACAGACTGACAGCGAGACTGGGATATTAATGGTGGAGTTGGGAATGAACAGACTGACAGTGAGACTGGGATATTAATGGTGGAGTTGGGATTGAACAGACTGTGACAGCGAGACTGGGATATTAATGGTGGAGTTGGGATTGAACAGACTGACAGCGAGACTGGGATATTAATGGTGGAGTTGGGATTGAACAGACTGTGACAGCGAGACTGGGATATTAATGGTGGAGTTGGGATTGAACAGACTGACAGCGAGACTGGGATATTAATGGTGGAGTTGGGATTGAACAGACTGTGACAGCGAGACTGGGATATTAATGGTGGAGTTGGGATTGAACAGACTGTGACAGCGAGACTGGGATATTAATGGTGGAGTTGGGATTGAACAGACTGTGACAGTGAGACTGGGATATTAATGGTGGAGTTGGGATTGAACAGACTGTGACAGCGAGACTGGGATATTAATGGTGGAGTTGGGATTGAACAGACTGACAGCGAGACTGGGATATTAATGGTGGAGTTGGGATTGAACAGACTGTGACAGCGAGACTGGGATATTAATGGTGGAGTTGGGATTGAACAGACTGACAGCGAGACTGGGATATTAATGGTGGAGTTGGGATTGAACAGACTGTGACTGCGAGACTGGGATATTAATGGTTGAGTTGGGATTGAACAGACTGTGACAGCGAGACTGGGATATTAATGGTGGAGTTGGGATTGAACAGACTGACAGCGAGACTGGGATATTAATGGTGGAGTTGGGATTGAACAGACTGTGACAGCGAGACTGGGATATTAATGGTGGAGTTGGGATTGAACAGACTGACAGTGAGACTGGGATATTAATGGTGGAGTTGGGATTGAACAGACTGTGACAGCGAGACTGGGATATTAATGGTGGAGTTGGGATTGAACAGACTGACAGCGAGACTGGGATATTAATGGTGGAGTTGGGATTGAACAGACTGACAGCGAGACTGGGATATTAATGGTGGAGTTGGGATTGAACAGACTGTGACAGCGAGACTGGGATATTAATGGTGGAGTTGGGATTGAACAGACTGTGACAGTGAGACTGGGATATTAATGGTGGAGTTGGGATTGAACAGACTGTGACAGCGAGACTGGGATATTAATGGTGGAGTTGGGATTGAACAGACTGACAGCGAGACTGGGATATTAATGGTGGAGTTGGGATTGAACAGACTGACAGCGAGACTGGGATATTAATGGTGGAGTTGGGATTGAACAGACTGTGACAGCGAGACTGGGATATTAATGGTGGAGTTGGGATTGAACAGACTGTGACAGTGAGACTGGGATATTAATGGTGGAGTTGGGATTGAACAGACTGTGACAGCGAGACTGGGATATTAATGGTGGAGTTGGGATTGAACAGACTGACAGTGAGACTGGGATATTAATGGTGGAGTTGGGATTGAACAGACTGACAGCGAGACTGGGATATTAATGGTGGAGTTGGGATTGAACAGACTGTGACAGCGAGACTGGGATATTAATGGTGGAGTTGGGATTGAACAGACTGACAGCGAGACTGGGATATTAATGGTGGAGTTGGGATTGAACAGACTGTGACAGCGAGACTGGGATATTAATGGTGGAGTTGGGATTGAACAGACTGTGACAGCGAGACTGGGATATTAATGGTGGAGTTGGGATTGAACAGACTGACAGCGAGACTGGGATATTAATGGTGGAGTTGGGATTGAACAGACTGTGACAGCGAGGCTGGGATATTAATGGTGGAGTTGGGATTGAACAGACTGTGACAGCGAGACTGGGATATTAATGGTGGAGTTGGGATTGAACAGACTGACAGCGAGACTGGGATATTAATGGTGGAGTTGGGATTGGACAGACTGTGACAGCGAGACTGGGATATTAATGGTGGAGTTGGGATTGAACAGACTGTGACAGCGAGACTGGGATATTAATGGTGGAGTTGGGATTGAACAGACTGTGACAGCGAGACTGGGATATTAATGGTGGAGTTGGGATTGAACAGACTGTGACAGCGAGACTGGGATTTTAATGGTGGAGTTGGGATTGAACAGACTGTGACAGCGAGACTGGGATATTAATGGTGGAGTTGGGATTGAACAGACTGACAGCGAGACTGGGATATTAATGGTGGAGTTGGGATTGAACAGACTGACAGCGAGACTGGGATATTAATGGTGGAGTTGGGATTGAACAGACTGTGACAGCGAGACTGGGATATTAATGGTGGAGTTGGGACTGAACAGACTGACAGCGAGACTGGGATATTAATGGTGGAGTTGGGATTGAACAGACTGTGACAGCGAGACTGGGATATTAATGGTGGAGTTGGGATTGAACAGACTGTGACAGCGAGACTCTGATATTAATGGTGGAGTTGGGATTGAACAGACTGTGACAGCGAGACTGGGATATTAATGGTGGAGTTGGGATTGAACAGACTGTGACAGCGAGACTGGGATATTAATGGTGGAGTTGGGATTGAACAGACTGTGACAGCGAGACTGGGATATTAATGGTGGAGTTGGGATTGAACAGACTGACAGCGAGACTGGGATATTAATGGTGGAGTTGGGATTGAACAGACTGACAGCGAGACTGGGATATTAATGGTGGAGTTGGGATTGAACAGACTGTGACAGCGAGACTGGGATATTAATGGTGGAGTTGGGATTGAACAGACTGTGACAGCGAGACTGGGATATTAATGGTGGAGTTGGGATTGAACAGACTGTGACAGCGGGACTGGGATATTAATGGTGGAGTTGGGATTGAACAGACTGACAGCGAGACTGGGATATTAATGGTGGAGTTGGGATTGAACAGACTGTGACAGCGAGACTGGGATATTAATGGTGGAGTTGGGATTGAACAGACTGACAGCGAGACTGGGATATTAATGGTGGAGTTGGGATTGAACAGACTGTGACAGCGAGACTGGGATATTAATGGTGGAGTTGGGATTGAACAGACTGTGACAGCGAGACTGGGATATTAATGGTGGAGTTGGGATTGAACAGACTGTGACAGTGAGACTGGGATATTAATGGTGGAGTTGGGATTGAACAGACTGACAGTGAGACTGGGATATTAATGGTGGAGTTGGGATTGAACAGACTGACAGCGAGACTGGGATATTAATGGTGGAGTTGGGATTGAACAGACTGTGACAGCGAGACTGGGATATTAATGGTGGAGTTGGGATTGAACAGACTGTGACAGCGAGACTGGGATATTAATGGTGGAGTTGGGATTGAACAGACTGTGACAGCGAGACTGGGATATTAATGGTGGAGTTGGGATTGAACAGACTGTGACAGCGAGACAGGGATATTAATGGTGGAGTTGGGATTGAACAGACTGTGACAGCGAGACTGGGATATTAATGGTGGAGTTGGGATTGAACAGACTGACAGCGAGACTGGGATATTAATGGTGGAGTTGGGATTGAACAGACTGTGACAGCGAGACTGGGATATTAATGGTGGAGTTGGGATTGAACAGACTGTGTCAGCGAGACTGGGATATTAATGGTGGAGTTGGGATTGAACAGACTGTGACAGCGAGACTGGGATATTAATGGTGGAGTTGGGATTGAACAGACTGACAGCGAGACTGGGATATTAATGGTGGAGTTGGGATTGAACAGACTGACAGCGAGGCTGGGATATTAATGGTGGAGTTGGGATTGAACAGACTGTGACAGCGAGACTGGGATATTAATGGTGGAGTTGGGATTGAACAGACTGTGACAGCGAGACTGGGATATTAATGGTGGAGTTGGGATTGAACAGACTGTGACAGCGAGACTGGGATATTAATGGTGGAGTTGGGATTGAACAGACTGACAGCGAGACTCTGATATTAATGGTGGAGTTGGGATTGAACAGACTGACAGCGAGGCTGGGATATTAATGGTGGAGTTGGGATTGAACAGACTGTGACAGCGAGACTGGGATATTAATGGTGGAGTTGGGATTGAACAGACTGTGACAGCGGGACTGGGATATTAATGGTGGAGTTGGGATTGAACAGACTGACAGCGAGACTGGGATATTAATGGTGGAGTTGGGATTGAACAGACTGTGACAGCGAGACTGGGATATTAATGGTGGAGTTGGGATTGAACAGACTGTGACAGCGAGACTGGGATATTAATGGTGGAGTTGGGATTGAACAGACTGACAGCGAGACTGGGATATTAATGGTGGAGTTGGGATTGAACAGACTGTGACAGCGAGACTGGGATATTAATGGTGGAGTTGGGATTGAACAGACTGTGACAGCGAGACTGGGATATTAATGGTGGAGTTGGGATTGAACAGACTGACAGCGAGACTGGGATATTAATGGTGGAGTTGGGATTGAACAGACTGTGACAGCGAGACTGGGATATTAATGGTGGAGTTGGGATTGAACAGACTGACAGCGAGACTGGGATATTAATGGTGGAGTTGGGATTGAACAGACTGTGACAGCGAGACTGGGATATTAATGGTGGAGTTGGGATTGAACAGACTGACAGCGAGACTGGGATATTAATGGTGGAGTTGGGAATGAACAGACTGTGACAGCGAGACTGGGATATTAATGGTGGAGTTGGGATTGAACAGACTGACAGCGAGACTGGGATATTAATGGTGGAGTTGGGATTGAACAGACTGTGACAGCGAGACTGGGATATTAATGGTGGAGTTGGGATTGAACAGACTGTGACAGCGAGACTGGGATATTAATGGTGGAGTTGGGATTGAACAGACTGACAGCGAGACTGGGATATTAATGGTGGAGTTGGGAATGAACAGACTGACAGTGAGACTGGGATATTAATGGTGGAGTTGGGATTGAACAGACTGTGACAGCGAGACTGGGATATTAATGGTGGAGTTGGGATTGAACAGACTGTGACAGCGAGACGGGGATATTAATGGTGGAGTTGGGATTGAACAGACTGACAGCGAGACTGGGATATTAATGGTGGAGTTGGGATTGAACAGACTGTGACAGCGAGACTGGGATATTAATGGTGGAGTTGGGATTGAACAGACTGTGACAGCGAGACTGGGATATTAATGGTGGAGTTGAGATTGAACAGACTGTGACAGCGAGACTGGGATATTAATGGTGCAGTTGGGATTGAACAGACTGACAGCGAGACTGGGATATTAATGGTGGAGTTGGGATTGAACAGACTGTGACAGCGAGACTGGGATATTAATGGTGGAGTTGGGATTGAACAGACTGTGACAGCGAGACTGGGATATTAATGGTGGAGTTTGGATTGAACAGACTGACAGCGAGACTGGGATATTAATGGTGGAGTTGGGATTGAACAGACTGTGACAGCGAGACTGGGATATTAATGGTGGAGTTGGGATTGAACAGACTGACAGCGAGACTGGGATATTAATGGTGGAGGTGGGATTGAACAGACTGTGACAGCGAGACTGGGATATTAATGGTGGAGTTGGGATTGAACAGACTGACAGCGAGACTGGGATATTAATGGTGGAGTTGGGATTGAACAGACTGTGACAGCGAGACTGGGATATTAATGGTGGAGTTGGGATTGAACAGACTGTGACAGCGAGACTGGGATATTAATGGTGGAGTTGGGATTGAACAGACTGTGACAGCGAGACTGGGATATTAATGGTGGAGTTGGGATTGTACAGACTGTGACAGCGAGACTGGGATATTAATGGTGGAGTTGGGATGGAACAGACTGACAGCGAGACTGGGATATTAATGGTGGAGTTGGGATTGAACAGACTGTGACAGCGAGACAGGGATATTAATGGTGGAGTTGGGATTGAACAGACTGTGACAGCGGGACTGGGATATTAATGGTGGAGTTGGGATTGAACAGACTGACAGCGAGACTGGGATATTAATGGTGGAGTTGGGATTGAACAGACTGTGACTGCGAGACTGGGATATTAATGGTGGAGTTGGGATTGAACAGACTGTGACAGCGAGACTGGGATATTAATGGTGGAGTTGGGATTGAACAGACTGTGACAGCGAGACTGGGATGTTAATGGTGGAGTTGGGATTGAACAGACTGTGACAGCGAGACTGGGATATTAATGGTGGAGTTGGGATTGAACAGACTGTGACAGCGAGACTGGGATATTAATGGTGGAGTTGGGATTGAACAGACTGTGACAGCGAGACTGGGATATTAATGGTGGAGTTGTGATTGAACAGACTGTGTCAGCGAGACTGGGATATTAATGGTGGAGTTGGGATTGAACAGACTGACAGCGAGACTGGGATATTAATGGTGGAGTTGGGATTGAACAGACTGTGACAGCGAGACTGGGATATTAATGGTGGAGTTGGGATTGAACAGACTGACAGCGAGACTGGGATATTAATGGTGGAGTTGGGATTGAACAGACTGTGACAGCGAGACTGGGATATTAATGGTGGAGTTGGGATTGAACAGACTGTGACAGTGAGACTGGGATATTAATGGTGGAGTTGGGATTGAACAGACTGTGACAGCGAGACTGGGATATTAATGGTGGAGTTGGGATTGAACAGACTGTGACAGCGAGACTGGGATATTAATGGTGGAGTTGGGATTGAACAGACTGACAGCGAGGCTGGGATATTAATGGTGGAGTTGGGATTGAACAGACTGACAGCGAGACTGGGATATTAATGGTGGAGTTGGGATTGAACAGACTGTGACAGCGAGACTGGGATATTAATGGTGGAGTTGGGATTGAACTGACTGTGACAGCGAGACTGGGATATTAATGGTGGAGTTGGGATTGAACAGACTGACAGCGAGGCTGGGATATTAATGGTGGAGTTGGGAATGAACAGACTGTGACAGCGAGACTGGGATATTAATGGTGGAGTTGGGATTGAACAGACTGTGACAGCGAGACTGGGATATTAATGGTGGAGTTGGGATTGGACAGACTGTGACAGCGAGACTGGGATATTAATGGTGGAGTTGGGATTGAACAGACTGTGACAGCGAGACTGGGATATTAATGGTGGAGTTGGGATTGAACAGACTGACAGCGAGACTGGGATATTAATGGTGGAGTTGGGATTGAACAGACTGACAGCGAGGCTGGGATATTAATGGCGGAGTTGGGATTGAACAGACTGACAGCGAGACTGGGATATTGAGTTGGAGGGCTGCCTGCGCTCTGGCTGTCTGTCCAGGATAATTGCTGATCACTAACCTCTTGTTCTTGTGTAGGCTCCGGATCTGCCCAGATGACTGGTGGCCCTGGGCCTGTTCAGGTGAAGGATTCCCCGTTACTCCTGCAGCACATCGAGGTGCTTCGCCTGTGTGTCAAACAACTAAAGAATGAAAACAATCAGCTCAAGGTGCCAATCCATTCACTTCTTGGCGAGTGCGGTTTGGGAGATGATCTGTCTGGCTTGGGGTTAGGGAACGCTGGGAGAGAGACGGGGTTCCGGGTGTGTTTGGGGTGAGTGTCCGGAGGGAATGCTGGGAGAGAGACGGGGTTCCGGGTGTGTTTGGGGTGAGTGTTGCAGGGAATGCTGGGAGAGAGACGGGGTTCCGGGTGTGTTTGGGGTGAGTGTTGCAAGGAATGTTGGGAGAGAGACGGCGTTCCTGGTGTGTTTGGGGTGAGTGTCCGGAGGGAATGCTGGGAGAGAGACTGGGTTCCGGGTGTGTTTGGGGTGAGTGTTGCAGGGAATGCTGGAAGAGAGACGGGGTTCCGGGTGTGTTTGGGGTGAGTGTCCGGAGGGAATGCTGGGAGAGAGACGGGGTTCCGGGTGTGTTTGGGGTGAGTGTTGCAGGGAATTCTGGGAGAGAGACGGGGTTCCGGGTGTGTTTGGGGTTAGTGTCCGGAGGGAATGCTGGGAGGGAGACGGGGTTCCGGGTGTGTTTGGGGTGAGTGTTGCAGGGAATGCTGGGAGAGAGACGGGGTTCCGGGTGTGTTTGGGGTGAGTGTCCGGAGGGAATGCTGGGAGAGAGACGGAGTTCCGGGTGTGTTTGGGGGTGAGTGTTGCAGGGAATGCTGGGAGAAAGATGGGGTTCCGGGTTTGTTTGGGGTGAGTGTTGCAGAGAATGCTGGGAGAGAGACCGGGTTCCGGGTGTGTTTTGGGTGAGTGTCCGGAGGGAATGCTGGGAGAGAGACGGGGTTCCAGGTGTGTTTGGGGTGAGTGTCCGGAGGGAATGCTGGGAGAGAGACGGGGTTCCGGGTGAGTTTGGGGTGAGTGTCCGGAGGGAATGCTGGGAGAGAGACGGGGTTCCGGGTGTGTTTGTGGTGAGTGTCCGGAGGGAATGCTGGGAGAGAGACGGGGTTCCGGGTGTGTTTGGGGTGAGTGTCCGGAGGGAATGCTGGGAGAAAGATGGGGTTCCGGGTGTGTTTGGGGTGAGTGTCCGGAGGGAATTCTGGGAGAGAGACCGGGTTCCGGGTGTGTTTGGGGGTGAGTGTTGCAGGGAATGCTGGGAGAAAGATGGGGTTCCGGGTTTGTTTGGGGTGAGTGTTGCAGAGAATGCTGGGAGAGAGACGGGGTTCCGGGTGTGTTTGGGGTGAGTGTTGGAGAGAATGCTGGGAGAGAGACGGGGATCCGGGTGTTTTTAGGGTGAGTGTCCAGAGGGAATGCTGGGAGAGAGACGGGGTTCCGGGTGTGTTTGGGGTGAGTGTTGCAGAGAATGCTGGGAGAGAGACGGGGTTCCGGGTGTGTTTGGGGTGAGTGTTGGAGAGAATGCTGGGAGAGAGACGGGGTTCCGAGTGTGTTTGGGGTGAGTGTCCAGAGGGAATGCTGGGAGAGAGACGGGGTTCCGGGTGTGTTTGGGGTGAGTGTCCGGAGGGAATTCTGGGAGAGAGACGGGGTTCCGGGTGTGTTTGGGTGAGTGTTGCAGGGAATGCTGGGAGAGAGACCGGGATCCGGGTGTGTTTGGGGTGAGTGTCTGGAGGGAATGCTGGGGGAGAGAGACGGGGTTCCGGGTGTGTTTGGGGTGAGTGTCTGGAGGGAATGCTGGGAGAGAGACGGGGTTCCGGGTGTGTTTGGGGTGAGTGTCCGGAGGGAATGCTGGGGGAGAGAGACGAGGTTCCGGGTGTGTTTGGGGTGAGTGTCTGGAGGGAATGCTGGGAGAGAGACGGGGTTCCGGGTGTGTTTGGGGTGAGTGTCCGGAGGGAATGCTGGGAGAGAGACGGGGTTCCAGGTGTGTTTGGGGTGAGTGTCCGGAGGGAATGCTGGGGGAGAGAGACGGGGTTCCGGGTGTGTTTGGGGTGAGTGTTGCAGGGAATGCTGGGAGAGAGACGGGGTTCCGGGTGTGTTTGGGGTGAGTGTCCGGAGGGAATGCTGGGAGAGAGACGGGGATCCGGGTGTGTTTGGGGTGAGTGTTGCAGGGAATGCTGGGAGAGAGACGGGGTTCCGGGTGTGTTTGGGGTGAGTGTCCGGAGGGAATGCTGGGAGAGAGACGGGGTTCCAGGTGTGTTTGGGGTGAGTGTTGCAGGGAATGCTGGGAGAGAGACGGGGTTCCGGGTGTGTTTGGGGTGAGTGTCCGGAGGGAATGCTGGGAGAGAGACGGGGTTCCAGGTGTGTTTGGGGTGAGTGTCCGGAGGGAATGCTGGGGGAGAGACGGGGGGGGGGGGCAGATCCGGGACGGTGTCTCTCTCCGTCTCGGTGTCTCTCCGTCTCGGTGTCTCTCTCCGTCTCGGTGTCTCTCCGTCTCGGTGTCCGTCTCGGTGTCTCTCCGTCTCGGTGTCCGTCTCGGTGTCTCTCTCCGTCTCGGTGTCTCTCCGTCTCGGTGTCTCTCCGTCTCGGTGCCTCTCTCCGTCTCGGTGTCTCTCCGTCTCGGTGTCTCTCCGTCTCGGTGTCTCTCCGTCTCGGTGTCTCTCTCCGTCTCGGTGTCTCTCCGTCTCGGTGTCTCTCCGTCTCGGTGTCTCTCCGTCTCGGTGTCTCTCTCCGTCTCGGTGTCTCTCTCCGTCTCGGTGTCTCTCCGTCTCGGTGTCTCTCTCCGTCTCGGTGTCTCTCCGTCTCGGTGTCTCTCTCCGTCTCGGTGTCTCTCCGTCTCGGTGTCTCTCTCCGTCTCGGTGTCTCTCCGTCTCGGTGTCTCTCTCCGTCTCGGTGTCTCTCTCCGTCTCGGTGTCTCTCCGTCTCGGTGTCTCTCTCCGTCTCGGTGTCTCTCCGTCTCGGTGTCTCTCCGTCTCGGTGTCTCTCTCCGTCTCGGTGTCTCTCTCCGTCTCGGTGTCTCTCCGTCTCGGTGTCTCTCTCCGTCTCGGTGTCTCTCTCCGTCTCGGTGTCTCTCTCCGTCTCGGTGTCTCTCCGTCTCGGTGTCTCTCTCCGTCTCGCTGTCTCTCTCCGTCTCGGTGTCTCTCTCCGTCTCGGTGTCTCTCCGTCTCGGTGTCTCTCTCCGTCTCGGTGTCTCTCCGTCTCGGTGTCTCTCTCCGTCTCGGTGTCTCTCTCCGTCTCGGTGTCTCTCCGTCTCGGTGTCTCTCTCCGTCTCGGTGTCTCTCCGTCTCGGTGTCTCTCCGTCTCGGTGTCTCTCTCCGTCTCGGTGTCTCTCTCCGTCTCGGTGTCTCTCCGTCTCGGTGTCTCTCTCCGTCTCGGTGTCTCTCTCCGTCTCGGTGTCTCTCTCCGTCTCGGTGTCTCTCCGTCTCCGTGTCTCTCTCCGTCTCGGTGTCTCTCTGTCTCGGTGTCTCTCCGTCTCGGTGTCTCTCCGTCTCGGTGTCTCTCTCCGTCTCGGTGTCTCTCCGTCTCGGTGTCTCTCTCCGTCTCGGTGTCTCTCTCCGTCTCGGAGTCTCTCTCCGTCTCGGCGTGTCTCTCCGTCTCGGCGTCTCTCTCCGTCTCGGTGTCTCTCCGTCTCGGTGTCTCTCCGTCTCGGTGTCTCTCTCCGTCTCGGTGTCTCTCTGTCTCGGTGTCTCTCCGTCTCGGTGTCTCTCCGTCTCGGTGTCTCTCCGTCTCGGTGTCTCTCTCCGTCTCGGTGTCTCTCTCCGTCTCGGTGTCTCTCTCCGTCTCGGTGTCTCTCCGTCTCGGTGTCTCTCTCCGTCTCGGTGTCTCTCTCCGTCTCGGTGTCTCTCCGTCTCGGTGTCTCTCCGTCTCGGTGTCTCTCCGTCTCGGTGTCTCTCCGTCTCGGTGTCTCTCCGTCTCGGTGTCTCTCTCCGTCTCGGTGTCACTCCGTCTCGGTGTCTCGGTGTCTCTCTCCGTCTCTCTCCGTCTCGGTGTCTCTCTCCGTCTCGGTGTCTCTCCGTCTCGGTGTCTCTCTCCGTCTCGGTGTCTCTCTCCGTCTCGGTGTCTCTCTCCGTCTCGGTGTCTCTCTCCGTCTCGGTGTCTCTCTCCGTCTCGGTGTCTCTCCGTCTCGGTGTCTCTCTCCGTCTCGGTGTCTCTCCGTCTCGGTGTCTCTCTGTCTCGGTGTCTCTCTCCGTCTCGGTGTCTCTCCGTCTCGGTGTCTCTCTCCGTCTCGGTGTCTCTCTCCGTCTCGGTGTCTCTCCGTCTCGGTGTCTCTCTGTCTCGGTGTCTCTCTCCGTCTCGGTGTCTCTCCGTCTCGGTGTCTCTCCGTCTCGGTGTCTCTCCGTCTCGGTGTCTCTCTCCGTCTCGGTGTCTCTCTCCGTCTCGGTGTCTCTCTCCGTCTCGGTGTCTCTCCGTCTCGGTGTCTCTCTCCGTCTCGGTGTCTCTCTCCGTCTCGGTGTCTCTCTGTCTCGGTGTCTCTCCGTCTCGGTGTCTCTCCGTCTCGGTGTCTCTCCGTCTCGGTGTCTCTCCGTCTCGGTGTCTCTCCGTCTCGGTGTCTCTCTCCGTCTCGGTGTCTCTCCGTCTCGGTGTCTCGGTGTCTCTCTCCGTCTCTCTCCGTCTCGGTGTCTCTCTCCGTCTCGGTGTCTCTCCGTCTCGGTGTCTCTCTCCGTCTCGGTGTCTCTCTCCGTCTCGGTGTCTCTCTCCGTCTCGGTGTCTCTCTCCGTCTCGGTGTCTCTCCGTCTCGGTGTCTCTCTCCGTCTCGGTGTCTCTCCGTCTCGGTGTCTCTCTCCGTCTCGGTGTCTCTCTCCGTCTCGGTGTCTCTCCGTCTCGGTGTCTCTCCGTCTCGGTGTCTCTCCGTCTCGGTGTCTCTCTCCGTCTCGGTGTCTCTCTCCGTCTCGGTGTCTCTCCGTCTCTCCTTCTCGGTGTCTCTCCGCCTCGGTGTCTCTCCGTCTCGGTGTCTCTCTCCGTCTCGGTGTCTCTCTCCGTCTCGGTGTCTCTCCGTCTCGGTGTCTCTCTCTGTCTCGGTGTCTCTCTCTGTCTCGGTGTCTCTCCGTCTCGGTGTCTCTCCGTCTCGGTGTCTCTCCGTCTCGGTGTCTCTCCGTCTCGGTGTCTCTCTCCGTCTCGGTGTCTCTCTCCGTCTCGGTGTCTCTCTCCGTCTCGGTGTCTCTCCGTCTCGGTGTCTCTCTCCGTCTCGGTGTCTCTCTCCGTCTCGGTGTCTCTCTCCGTCTCGGTGTCTCTCTCCGTCTCGGTGTCTCTCCGTCTCGGTGTCTCTCCGTCTCGGTGTCTCTCTCCGTCTCGGTGTCTCTCCGTCTCGGTGTCTCTCCGTCTCGGTGTCTCTCTCCGTCTCGCTGTCTCTCTCCGTCTCGGTGTCTCTCTCCGTCTCGGTGTCTCTCTCCGTCTCGGTGTCTCTCTGTCTCGGTGTCTCTCCGTCTCGGTGTGTGTGTCTCTCCATTAATCTGTCTTTCTCACTCTCTCCCCCTCCATTTCGTACTCTCTCTCTTTCATACTCCCTATTCTTTGCCAGCAGTCTCTGTTTACTCTCCTTGGCTGTTGCCTGCACTATCTGTCACTCGACTACTCTCTGTTTTTCTCCCCTCTTTCTCTCTGACCCTCGCTCACTCTGCTTCACTCTGTGATGCTCTCCCTCTTTCCCTCTCGTCTCCCCGTGCAGTTTCACACCTTCTCTGACTCGGATTCACTTTCTCTTCCATTCCGCTCTCTAACACTCTCTCCCTCTGCCCCACCCCAGGCTGCCCAGATGAGAGCTGATCTGGCTGCGCTTCCTCCCATCCAAGTGCCCAAGTTGTCGAAGGGGGGCCAGGAAGGGCAATCTGCAGTCGGAGCTCTGAGCAGGAAGACCAGCCACTTACTGGAGACCCTACACCTCCTCAGTGCCCAGGTTAAAGTGGTCGATATCTCACACCGCACACCAGGTATGGGCAAGGAGCAGAATATCGCTGATGTAGCCCAGCACTGTCAGAGGGTCAGTACTGAGGGAGTGCTGCACTGTCAGAGCGTCAGTACTGAGGGAGTGCCGCACTGTCAGAGGGTCAGTACTGAGGGAGTGCCGCACTGTCAGAGGGTCAGTACTGATGTAGCCCAGCACTGTCAGAGGGTCAGCACTGAGGGAGCGCCGCACTGTCAGAGGGTCAGTACTGATGTAGCCCAGCACTGTCAGAGGGTCAGTACTGAGGGAGTGCTGCACTGTCAGAGGGTCAGTACTGAGGGAGTGCCGCACTGTCAGAGGGTCAGTACTGAGGGAGTGCCGCACTGTCAGAGGGTCAGCACTGAGGGAGTGCTGCACTGTCAGAGGGTCAGTACTGAGGGAGTGACGCACTGTCAGAGGGTCAGTACAGAGGGAGTGCTGCACTGTCAGAGGGTCAGTACTGATGTAGCCCAGCACTGTCAGAGGGTCAGCACTGAGGGAGTGCTGCACTGTCAGACGGTCAGCACTGAGGGAGTGCTGCACTGTCAGAGGGTCAGTACAGAGGGAGAGCCGCACTGTCAGAGGGTCAGTACTGATGTAGCCCAGCACTGTCAGAGGGTCAGTACTGAGGGAGTGCCGCACTGTCAGAGGGTCAGCACTGAGGGAGTGCTGCACTGTCAGAGGGTCAGTACAGAGGGAGTGCCGCACTGTCAGGGGGTCAGTACTGAGGGAGAGCCGCACTGTCAGAGAGTCAGTACTGAGGGAGTGCTGCACTGTCAGAGGGTCAGTACTGAGGGAGTGCCGCACTGTCAGAGGGTCAGTACTGAGGGAGTGCTGCACTGTCAGAGGGTCAGTACTGAGGGAGTGCCGCACTGTCAGTGGGTCAGTACTGAGGGAGTGCTGCACTGTCAGAGGGTCAGTACTGAGGGAGTGCCGCACTGTCAGAGGGTCAGTACAGAGGGAGAGCCGCACTGTCAGAGGGTCAGTACTGATGTAGCAAAGCACTGTCAGAGGGTCAGTACAGAGGGAGTGCTGCACTGTCAGAGGGTCAGTACAGAGGGAGTGCCGCACTGTCAGAGGGTCAGTACTGAGGGAGTGCTGCACTGTCAGAGGGTCAGTACTGAGGGAGTGCCGCACTGTCAGAGAGTCAGTACTGAGGGAGTGCCGCACTGTCAGTGGGTCAGTACTGAGGGAGTGCTGCACTGTCAGAGGGTCAGTACTGAGGGAGTGCCGCACTGTCAGAGGGTCAGTACAGAGGGAGAGCCGCACTGTCAGAGGGTCAGTACTGATGTAGCCCAGCACTGTCAGAGGGTCAGCACTGAGGGAGTGCCGCACTGTCAGAGGGTCAGTACTGAGGGAGTGCCGCACTGTCAGAGGGTCAGTACTGAGGGAGTGCCGCACTGTCAGTGGGTCAGTACTGAGGGAGTGCTGCACTGTCAGAGGGTCAGTACTGAGGGAGTGCCGCACTGTCAGAGGGTCAGTACTGAGGGAGTGCTGCACTGTCAGAGGGTCAGTACTGAGGGAATGCTGCACTGTCAGAGGGTCAGTACTGAGAGAGCGCTGCACTGTCAGAGGGTCAGTACTGAGGGAGTGCCGCACTGTCAGAGGGTCAGTACTGAGGGAATGCTGCACTGTCAGAGGGTCAGCACTGAGGGAGTTCCACACTGTCAGAGGGTCAGTACTGAGGGAGTTCCACACTGTCAGAGGGTCAGTACTGAGGGAGTGCTGCACAGTCAGATGGTGAGTACTGAGGGAGTGCCGCACTGTCAGAGGGTCAGTACAGAGGGAGTGCTGCACTGTCAGAGGGTCAGTACTGAGGGAGTGCTGCCCTGTCAGAGGATCATTACTGAGGGAGTGCCGCACTGTCAGAGGGTCAGTACTGAGGGAGTTCTGCACTGTCAGAGGGTCAGTACTGAGGGAGTGCTGCCCTGTCAGAGGATCAGTACTGAGGGAGTGCCGCACTGTCAGAGGGTCAGTACTGAGGGAGTGCCGCACTGTCAGAGGGTCAGTACTGAGGGAGTGCCGCAGTGTCAGGGGGTCAGTACTGAGGGAGTGCCGCACTGTCAGAGGGTCAGTACTGAGGGAGTGCCGCACTGTCAGAGGGTCAGTACTGACGGAGTGCCGCACTGTCAGAGGGTCAGTACTGAGGGAGTGCCGCACTGTCAGAGGGTCAGTACTGACGGAGTGCCGCACTGTCAGAGGGTCAGTACTGAGGGAGTGCTGCACTGTCAGAGGGTCAGTACTGAGGGAGTGTCGCACTGTCAGAGGGTCAGTACTGAAGGAGTGGTGCACTGTCAGAGGGTCAGTACTGAGGGAGTGCTGCACTGTCAGAGGGTCAGTACTGAGGGAGCGCTGCTCTGTCAGAGGGTCAGTACTGAGGGAGTGCTGCACTGTCAGAGGGTCAGTACTGAGGGAGCACTGCACTGTCAGAGGGTCAGTACTGAGGGAGTGCTGCACTGTCAGAGGGTCAGTACTGAGGGAGCACTGCACTGTCAGAGGGTCAGTACTGAGGGAGTGCCGCACTGTCAGAGGGTCAGCACTGAGGGAGTGCCGCACTGTCAGAGGGTCAGTACTGAAGGAGTGGTGCACTGTCAGAGGGTCAGTACTGAGGGAGTGTCGCACTGTCAGAGGGTCAGTACTGAGGGAGTGCTGCACTGTCAGGGGGTCAGTACTGAGGGAGTGCCGCACTGTCAGAGGGTCAGTACTGAGGGAGTCTTGCACTGTCAGAGGGTCAGTACTGAGGGAGTGCCGCACTGTCAGAGGGTCAGTACTGAGGGAGTGCTGCACTGTCAGAGGGTCAGTACTGAGGGAGTGCCGCACTGTCAGAGAGTCAGTACTGAGGGAGTGCCGCACTGTCAGTGGGTCAGTACTGAGGGAGTGCTGCACTGTCAGAGGGTCAGTACTGAAGGAGTGCCGCACTGTCAGAGGGTCAGTACAGAGTGAGAGCCGCACTGTCAGAGGGTCAGTACTGATGTAGCAAAGCACTGTCAGAGGGTCAGTACAGGGGGAGTGCTGCACTGTCAGAGGGTCAGTACAGAGGGAGTGCCGCACTGTCAGAGGGTCAGTACTGAGGGAGTGCTGCACTGTCAGAGGGTCAGTACTGAGGGAGTGCCGCACTGTCAGAGAGTCAGTACTGAGGGAGTGCCGCACTGTCAGTGGGTCAGTACTGAGGGAGTGCTGCACTGTCAGAGGGTCAGTACTGAGGGAGTGCCGCACTGTCAGAGGGTCAGTACAGAGGGAGAGCCGCACTGTCAGAGGGTCAGTACTGATGTAGCCCAGCACTGTCAGAGGGTCAGCACTGAGGGAGTGCTGCACTGTCAGAGGGTCAGTACTGAGTGAGTGCTGCACTGTCAGAGGGTCAGTACAGAGCGAGTGCCGCACTGTCAGGGGGTCAGTACTGAGGGAGTGCCGCACTGTCAGGGGGTCAGTACTGAGGGAGAGCCGCACTGTCAGAGAGTCAGTACTGAGGGAGTGCCGCACTGTCAGAGGGTCAGTACTGAAGGAGTGCCGCACTGTCAGAGAGTCAGTACTGAGGGAGTGCCGCACTGTCAGTGGGTCAGCACTGAGGGAGTGCTGCACTGTCAGAGGGTCAGTACTGAGGGAGTGCCGCACTGTCAGAGGGTCAGTACTGAGGGAGTGCCGAACTGTCAGTGGGTCAGTACTGAGGGAGTGCTGCACTGTCAGAGGGTCAGTACTGAGGGAGTGCCGCACTGTCAGGGGGTCAGTACTGAGGGAGTGCCGCACTGTCAGAGGGTCAGTACTGAGGGAATGCTGCACTGTCAGAGGGTCAGTACTGAGAGAGCGCTGCACTGTCAGAGGGTCAGTACTGAGGGAGTGCCGCACTGTCAGAGGGTCAGTACTGAGGGAATGCTGCACTGTCAGAGGGTCAGTACTGAGGGAGTGCCGCACTGTCAGAGGGTCAGTACTGAGGGAATGCTGCACTGTCAGAGGGTCAGTACTGAGAGAGCGCTGCACTGTCAGAGGGTCAGTACTGAGGGAGTGCCGCACTGTCAGAGGGTCAGTACTGAGGGAATGCTGCACTGTCAGAGGGTCAGCACTGAGGGAGTTCCACACTGTCAGAGGGTCAGTACTGAGGGAGTTCCACACTGTCAGAGGGTCAGTACTGAGGGAGTGCTGCACAGTCAGATGGTGAGTACTGAGGGAGTGCCGCACTGTCAGAGGGTCAGTACAGAGGGAGTGCTGCACTGTCAGAGGGTCAGTACTGAGGGAGTGCTGCCCTGTCAGAGGATCAGTACTGAGGGAGTGCCGCACTGTCAGAGGGTCAGTACTGAGGGAGTGCTGCCCTGTCAGAGGATCAGTACTGAGGGAGTGCCGCACTGTCAGAGGGTCAGTACTGAGGGAGTGCTGCCCTGTCAGAGGATCAGTACTGAGGGAGTGCCGCACTGTCAGAGGGTCAGTACTGAGGGAGTGCCGCACTGTCAGAGGGTCAGTACTGAGGGAGTGCCGCACTGTCAGGGGGTCAGTACTGAGGGAGTGCCGCACTGTCACAGGGTCAGTACTGAGGGAGTGCCGCACTGTCAGAGGGTCAGTACTGACGGAGTGCCGCACTGTCAGAGGGTCAGTACTGAGGGAGTGCCGCACTGTCAGAGGGTCAGTACTGACGGAGTGCCGCACTGTCAGAGGGTCAGTACTGAGGGAGTGCTGCACTGTCAGAGGGTCAGTACTGAGGGAGTGTCGCACTGTCAGAGGGTCAGTACTGAAGGAGTGGTGCACTGTCAGAGGGTCAGTACTGAGGGAGTGCCGCACTGTCAGAGGGTCAGTACTGAGGGAGCGCTGCTCTGTCAGAGGGTCAGTACTGAGGGAGTGCTGCACTGTCAGAGGGTCAGTACTGAGGGAGCACTGCACTGTCAGAGGGTCAGTACTGAGGGAGTGCCGCACTGTCAGAGGGTCAGCACTGAGGGAGTGCCGCACTGTCAGAGGGTCAGTACTGCAGGAGTGGTGCACTGTCAGAGGGTCAGTACTGAGGGAGTGTCGCACTGTCAGAGGGTCAGTACTGAGGGAGTGCTGCACTGTCAGAGGGTCAGTGCTGAGGGAGTGCTGCACTGTCAGGGGGTCAGTACTGAGGGAGTGCCGCACTGTCAGAGGGTCAGTACTGAGGGAGTCTTGCACTGTCAGAGGGTCAGTACTGAGGGAGTGCTGCACTGTCAGAGGGTCAGTACTGAGGGAGTGCTGCACTGTCAGAGGGTCAGTACTGAAGGAGTGGTGCACTGTCAGAGGGTCAGTACTGAGGGAGTGCTGCACTGTCAGAGGGTCAGTATTGAGGGAGTGCCGCACTGTCAGAGGGTAAGCACTGAGGGAGTGCTGCACTGTCAGAGGGTCAGTACTGAGGGAGCGCCGCACTGTCAGAGGGTCAGTACTGAGGGAGTGCAGCACTGTCAGAGGGTCAGTACTGAGGGAGCACTGCACTGTCAGAGGGTCAGTACTGAGGGAGTGCTGCACTGTCAGAGGGTCAGTACTGAAGGAGTGGTGCACTGTCAGAGGGTCAGTACTGAGGGAGTGCCGCACTGTCAGAGGGTCAGCACTGAGGGAGTGCCGCACTGTCAGAGGGTCAGTACTGAGGGAGTGCTGCACTGTCAGAGGGTCAGTACTGAGGGAGCGCTGCTCTGTCAGAGGGTCAGTACTGAGGGAGCGCTGCTCTGTCAGAGGGTCAGTACTGAGGGAGTGCTGCACTGTCAGGTGGTCAGTACTGAGGGAGTGGTGCACTGTCAGAGGGTCAGTACTGAGGGAGTGCTGCACTGTCAGAGGGTCAGTATTGAGGGATCGCCGCACTGTCAGAGGGTCAGTACTGACGGAGCACTGCACTGTCTGGGGGTCAGTACTGAGGGAGTGCTGCACTGTCAGGGGGTCAGTCCTGAGCGAGTGCTGCACTGTCAGGGGGTCAGTACTGAGGGAGTGCTGCACTGTCAGGGGGTCAGTACTGAGGGAGTGCTGCACTGTCAGGGGGTCAGTACTGAGGGAGTGCTGCACTGTCAGGGGGTCAGTACTGAGGGAGTGCTGCACTGTCAGGGGGTCAGTACTGAGGGAGTGCTGCACTGTCAGAGGGTCAGTACTGAGCGAGTGCTGCACTGTCAGGGGGTCAGTACTGAGGGAGTGCTGCACTGTCAGGGGGTCAGTACTGAGGGAGTGCTGCACTGTCAGGGGGTCAGTACTGAGGGAGTGCTGCACTGTCAGAGGGTCAGTACTGAGGGAGTGCTGCACTGTCCGAGGGTCAGGACTGAGGGAGTGCTGCACTGTCCGAGTGTCAGTACTGAGGGAGTGCTGCACTGTCAGTGGGTCAGTACTGAGGGAGTGCTGCACTGTCAGAGGGTCAGTACAGAGCGAGTGCCGCACTGTCAGGGGGTCAGTACTGAGGGAGTGCCGCACTGTCAGGGGGTCAGTACTGAGGGAGAGCCGCACTGTCAGAGAGTCAGTACTGAGGGAGTGCCGCACTGTCAGAGGGTCAGTACTGAAGGAGTGCCGCACTGTCAGAGAGTCAGTACTGAGGGAGTGCCGCACTGTCAGTGGGTCAGCACTGAGGGAGTGCTGCACTGTCAGAGGGTCAGTACTGAGGGAGTGCCGCACTGTCAGAGGGTCAGTACTGAGGGAGTGCCGCACTGTCAGTGGGTCAGTACTGAGGGAGTGCTGCACTGTCAGAGGGTCAGTACTGAGGGAGTGCCGCACTGTCAGGGGGTCAGTACTGAGGGAGTGCCGCACTGTCAGAGGGTCAGTACTGAGGGAGTGCTGCACTGTCAGAGGGTCAGTACTGAGGGAATGCTGCACTGTCAGAGGGTCAGTACTGAGAGAGCGCTGCACTGTCAGAGGGTCAGTACTGAGGGAGTGCCGCACTGTCAGAGGGTCAGTACTGAGGGAATGCTGCACTGTCAGAGGGTCAGCACTGAGGGAGTTCCACACTGTCAGAGGGTCAGTACTGAGGGAGTTCCACACTGTCAGAGGGTCAGTACTGAGGGAGTGCTGCACAGTCAGATGGTGAGTACTGAGGGAGTGCCGCACTGTCAGAGGGTCAGTACAGAGGGAGTGCTGCACTGTCAGAGGGTCAGTACTGAGGGAGTGCTGCCCTGTCAGAGGATCATTACTGAGGGAGTGCCGCACTGTCAGAGGGTCAGTACTGAGGGAGTTCTGCACTGTCAGAGGGTCAGTACTGAGGGAGTGCTGCCCTGTCAGAGGATCAGTACTGAGGGAGTGCCGCACTGTCAGAGGGTCAGTACTGAGGGAGTGCCGCACTGTCAGAGGGTCAGTACTGAGGGAGTGCCGCAGTGTCAGGGGGTCAGTACTGAGGGAGTGCCGCACTGTCAGAGGGTCAGTACTGAGGGAGTGCCGCACTGTCAGAGGGTCAGTACTGACGGAGTGCCGCACTGTCAGAGGGTCAGTACTGAGGGAGTGCCGCACTGTCAGAGGGTCAGTACTGACGGAGTGCCGCACTGTCAGAGGGTCAGTACTGAGGGAGTGCTGCACTGTCAGAGGGTCAGTACTGAGGGAGTGTCGCACTGTCAGAGGGTCAGTACTGAAGGAGTGGTGCACTGTCAGAGGGTCAGTACTGAGGGAGTGCTGCACTGTCAGAGGGTCAGTACTGAGGGAGCGCTGCTCTGTCAGAGGGTCAGTACTGAGGGAGTGCTGCACTGTCAGAGGGTCAGTACTGAGGGAGTGCCGCACTGTCAGAGGGTCAGTACTGAGGGAGTGCCGCACTGTCAGTGGGTCAGTACTGAGGGAGTGCTGCACTGTCAGAGGGTCAGTACTGAGGGAGTGCCGCACTGTCAGGGGGTCAGTACTGAGGGAGTGCCGCACTGTCAGAGGGTCAGTACTGAGGGAGTGCTGCACTGTCAGAGGGTCAGTACTGAGGGAATGCTGCACTGTCAGAGGGTCAGTACTGAGAGAGCGCTGCACTGTCAGAGGGTCAGTACTGAGGGAGTGCCGCACTGTCAGAGGGTCAGTACTGAGGGAATGCTGCACTGTCAGAGGGTCTGCACTGAGGGAGTTCCACACTGTCAGAGGGTCAGTACTGAGGGAGTTCCACACTGTCAGAGGGTCAGTACTGAGGGAGTGCTGCACAGTCAGATGGTGAGTACTGAGGGAGTGCCGCACTGTCAGAGGGTCAGTACAGAGGGAGTGCTGCACTGTCAGAGGGTCAGTACTGAGGGAGTGCTGCCCTGTCAGAGGATCATTACTGAGGGAGTGCCGCACTGTCAGAGGGTCAGTACTGAGGGAGTTCTGCACTGTCAGAGGGTCAGTACTGAGGGAGTGCTGCCCTGTCAGAGGATCAGTACTGAGGGAGTGCCGCACTGTCAGAGGGTCAGTACTGAGGGAGTGCCGCACTGTCAGAGGGTCAGTACTGAGGGAGTGCCGCAGTGTCAGGGGGTCAGTACTGAGGGAGTGCCGCACTGTCAGAGGGTCAGTACTGAGGGAGTGCCGCACTGTCAGAGGGTCAGTACTGACGGAGTGCCGCACTGTCAGAGGGTCAGTACTGAGGGAGTGCCGCACTGTCAGAGGGTCAGTACTGACGGAGTGCCGCACTGTCAGAGGGTCAGTACTGAGGGAGTGCTGCACTGTCAGAGGGTCAGTACTGAGGGAGCGCTGCTCTGTCAGAGGGTCAGTACTGAGGGAGTGCTGCACTGTCAGAGGGTCAGTACTGAGGGAGCACTGCACTGTCAGAGGGTCAGTACTGAGGGAGTGCTGCACTGTCAGAGGGTCAGTACTGAGGGAGCACTGCACTGTCAGAGGGTCAGTACTGAGGGAGTGCCGCACTGTCAGAGGGTCAGCACTGAGGGAGTGCCGCACTGTCAGAGGGTCAGTACTGAAGGAGTGGTGCACTGTCAGAGGGTCAGTACTGAGGGAGTGTCGCACTGTCAGAGGGTCAGTACTGAGGGAGTGCTGCACTGTCAGAGGGTCAGTGCTGAGGGAGTGCTGCACTGTCAGGGGGTCAGTACTGAGGGAGTGCCGCACTGTCAGAGGGTCAGTACTGAGGGAGTCTTGCACTGTCAGAGGGTCAGTACTGAGGGAGTGCCGCACTGTCAGAGGGTCAGTACTGAGGGAGTGCTTCACTGTCAGAGGGTCAGTACTGAGGGAGTGCCGCACTGTCAGAGAGTCAGTACTGAGGGAGTGCCGCACTGTCAGTCGGTCAGTACTGAGGGAGTGCTGCACTGTCAGAGGGTCAGTACTGAGGGAGTGCCGCACTGTCAGAGGGTCAGTACAGAGGGAGAGCCGCACTGTCAGAGGGTCAGTACTGATGTAGCAAAGCACTGTCAGAGGGTCAGTACAGAGGGAGTGCTGCACTGTCAGAGGGTCAGTACAGAGGGAGTGCCGCACTGTCAGAGGGTCAGTACTGAGGGAGTGCTGCACTGTCAGAGGGTCAGTACTGAGGGAGTGCCGCACTGTCAGAGAGTCAGTACTGAGGGAGTGCCGCACTGTCAGTGGGTCAGTACTGAGGGAGTGCTGCACTGTCAGAGGGTCAGTACTGAGGGAGTGCCGCACTGTCAGAGGGTCAGTACAGAGGGAGAGCCGCACTGTCAGAGGGTCAGTACTGATGTAGCCCAGCACTGTCAGAGGGTCAGCACTGAGGGAGTGCTGCACTGTCAGAGGGTCAGTACTGAGTGAGTGCTGCACTGTCAGAGGGTCAGTACTGAGTGAGTGCTGCACTGTCAGAGGGTCAGTACAGAGCGAGTGCCGCACTGTCAGGGGGTCAGTACTGAGGGAGTGCCGCACTGTCAGGGGGTCAGTACTGAGGGAGAGCCGCACTGTCAGAGAGTCAGTACTGAGGGAGTGCCGCACTGTCAGAGGGTCAGTACTGAAGGAGTGCCGCACTGTCAGAGAGTCAGTACTGAGGGAGTGCCGCACTGTCAGTGGGTCAGCACTGAGGGAGTGCTGCACTGTCAGAGGGTCAGTACTGAGGGAGTGCCGCACTGTCAGAGGGTCAGTACTGAGGGAGTGCCGAACTGTCAGTGGGTCAGTACTGAGGGAGTGCTGCACTGTCAGAGGGTCAGTACTGAGGGAGTGCCGCACTGTCAGGGGGTCAGTACTGAGGGAGTGCCGCACTGTCAGAGGGTCAGTACTGAGGGAATGCTGCACTGTCAGAGGGTCAGTACTGAGAGAGCGCTGCACTGTCAGAGGGTCAGTACTGAGGGAGTGCCGCACTGTCAGAGGGTCAGTACTGAGGGAATGCTGCACTGTCAGAGGGTCAGTACTGAGGGAGTGCCGCACTGTCAGAGGGTCAGTACTGAGGGAATGCTGCACTGTCAGAGGGTCAGTACTGAGAGAGCGCTGCACTGTCAGAGGGTCAGTACTGAGGGAGTGCCGCACTGTCAGAGGGTCAGTACTGAGGGAATGCTGCACTGTCAGAGGGTCAGCACTGAGGGAGTTCCACACTGTCAGAGGGTCAGTACTGAGGGAGTTCCACACTGTCAGAGGGTCAGTACTGAGGGAGTGCTGCACAGTCAGATGGTGAGTACTGAGGGAGTGCCGCACTGTCAGAGGGTCAGTACAGAGGGAGTGCTGCACTGTCAGAGGGTCAGTACTGAGGGAGTGCTGCCCTGTCAGAGGATCAGTACTGAGGGAGTGCCGCACTGTCAGAGGGTCAGTACTGAGGGAGTTCTGCACTGTCAGAGGGTCAGTACTGAGGGAGTGCTGCCCTGTCAGAGGATCAGTACTGAGGGAGTGCCGCACTGTCAGAGGGTCAGTACTGAGGGAGTGCAGCACTGTCAGAGGGTCAGTACTGAGGGAGCACTGCACTGTCAGAGGGTCAGTACTGAGGGAGTGCTGCACTGTCAGAGGGTCAGTACTGAGGGAGTGCTGCACTGTCAGAGGGTCAGTACTGACGGAGTGCCGCACTGTCAGAGGGTCAGTACTGAGGGAGTGCCGCACTGTCAGAGGGTCAGTACTGACGGAGTGCCGCACTGTCAGAGGGTCAGTACTGAGGGAGTGCTGCACTATCAGAGGGTCAGTACTGAGGGAGTGTCGCACTGTCAGAGGGTCAGTACTGAAGGAGTGGTGCACTGTCAGAGGGTCAGTACTGAGGGAGTGCCGCACTGTCAGAGGGTCAGTACTGAGGGAGCGCTGCTCTGTCAGAGGGTCAGTACTGAGGGAGTGCTGCACTGTCAGAGGGTCAGTACTGAAGGAGCACTGCACTGTCAGAGGGTCAGTACTGAGGGAGTGCCGCACTGTCAGAGGGTCAGCACTGAGGGAGTGCCGCACTGTCAGAGGGTCAGTACTGAAGGAGTGGTGCACTGTCAGAGGGTCAGTACTGAGGGAGTGTCGCACTGTCAGAGGGTCAGTACTGAGGGAGTGCTGCACTGTCAGAGGGTCAGTGCTGAGGGAGTGCTGCACTGTCAGGGGGTCAGTACTGAGGGAGTGCCGCACTGTCAGAGGGTCAGTACTGAGGGAGTCTTGCACTGTCAGAGGGTCAGTACTGAGGGAGTGCTGCACTGTCAGAGGGTCAGTACTGAGGGAGTGCTGCACTGTCAGAGGGTCAGTACTGAAGGAGTGGTGCACTGTCAGAGGGTCAGTACTGAGGGAGTGCTGCACTGTCAGAGGGTCAGTATTGAGGGAGTGCCGCACTGTCAGAGGGTAAGCACTGAGGGAGTGCTGCACTGTCAGAGGGTAAGCACTGAGGGAGTGCTGCACTGTCAGAGGGTCAGTACTGAGGGAGCGCCGCACTGTCAGAGGGTCAGTACTGAGGGAGTGCAGCACTGTCAGAGGGTCAGTACTGAGGGAGCACTGCACTGTCAGAGGGTCAGTACTGAGGGAGTGCTCCACTGTCAGAGGGTCAGTACTGAGGGAGTGCTGCACTGTCAGAGGGTCAGTACTGAAGGAGTGGTGCACTGTCAGAGGGTCAGTACTGAGGGAGTGCCGCACTGTCAGAGGGTCAGCACTGAGGGAGTGCCGCACTGTCAGAGGGTCAGTACTGAGGGAGTGCTGCACTGTCAGAGGGTCAGTACTGAGGGAGTGCTGCACTGTCAGAGGGTCAGTACTGAGGGAGCGCTGCTCTGTCAGAGGGTCAGTACTGAGGGAGTGCTGCACTGTCAGGTGGTCAGTACTGAGGGAGTGGTGCACTGTCAGAGGGTCAGTACGGAGGGAGTGCTGCACTGTCCGAGGGTCAGCACTGAGGGAGTGCCGCACTGTCAGAGGGTCAGTACTGAGGGAGTGCTGCTCTGTCAGAGGTTCAGTACTGAGGGAGTGCTGCACTGTCAGAGGGTAAGCACTGAGGGAGTGCTGCACTGTCAGAGGGTCAGTACTGAGGGAGCGCCGCACTGTCAGAGGGTCAGTACTGAGGGAGTGCAGCACTGTCAGAGGGTCAGTACTGAGGGAGCACTGCACTGTCAGAGGGTCAGTACTGAGGGAGTGCTGCACTGTCAGAGGGTCAGTACTGAGGGAGTGCTGCACTGTCAGAGGGTCAGTACTGAAGGAGTGGTGCACTGTCAGAGGGTCAGTACTGAGGGAGTGCCGCACTGTCAGAGGGTCAGCACTGAGGGAGTGCCGCACTGTCAGAGGGTCAGTACTGAGGGAGTGCTGCACTGTCAGAGGGTCAGTACTGAGGGAGTGCTGCACTGTCAGAGGGTCAGTACTGAGGGAGCGCTGCTCTGTCAGAGGGTCAGTACTGAGGGAGTGCTGCACTGTCAGGTGGTCAGTACTGAGGGAGTGGTGCACTGTCAGAGGGTCAGTACTGAGGGAGTGCTGCACTGTCAGAGGGTCAGTATTGAGGGATCGCCGCACTGTCAGAGGGTCAGTACTGACGGAGCACTGCACTGTCTGGGGGTCAGTACTGAGGGAGTGCTGCACTGTCAGGGGGTCAGTACTGAGCGAGTGCTGCACTGTCAGGGGGTCAGTACTGAGGGAGTGCTGCACTGTCAGGGGGTCAGTACTGAGGGAGTGCTGCACTGTCAGAGGGTCAGTACTGAGGGAGTGCTGCACTGTCAGAGGGTCAGTACTGAGGGAGTGCTGCACTGTCAGAGGGTCAGTACTGAGGGAGTGCTGCACTGTCAGAGGGTCAGTACTGAGGGAGTGCTGCACTGTCAGAGGGTCAGTACTGAGGGAGTGCTGCACTGTCAGAGGGTCAGTACTGAGGGAGTGCTGCACTGTCGGGGGGTCAGTACTGAGGGAGTGCTGCACTGTCAGGGGGTCAGTACTGAGGGAGTGCTGCACTGTCAGGGGGTCAGTACTGAGGGAGTGCTGCACTGTCAGGGGTCAGTACTGAGGGAGTGCTGCACTGTCCGAGGGTCAGTACTGAGAGAGTGCTGCACTGTCAGAGGGTCAGTACTGAGGCAGTGCTGCACTGTCCGAGGGTCAGTACTGAGGGAGTGCCGCACTGTCAGAGGGTCAGTACTGAGGGAGTGCTGCACTGTCAGAGGGTCAGTACTGAGGGAGTGCTGCACTGTCAGAGGGTCAGTACTGAGGGAGTGCTGCACTGTCAGAGGGTCAGTACTGAGGGAGTGCCGCACTGTCAGAGGGTCAGTACTGAGGGAGTGCCGCACTGTCAGAGGGTCAGTACAGAGGCAGTGCCGCACTGTCAGAGGTTCAATACTGAGGGAGTGCTGCACTGTCAGAGGGTCAGTACTGAGGGAGTGCTGCACTGTCAGAGGGTCAGTGCTGAGGGAGTGCTGCACAGTCAGATGGTGAGTACTGAGGGAGTGCCGCACTGTCAGAGGGTCAGTACTGAGGGAGTGCCGCACTGTCAGAGGGTCAGTACTGAGGGAGTGCTGCACTGTCAGGGGTCAGTACTGAGGGAGTGCTGCACTGTCCGAGGGTCAGTACTGAGAGAGTGCTGCACTGTCAGAGGGTCAGTACTGAGGCAGTGCTGCACTGTCCGAGGGTCAGTACTGAGGGAGTGCTGCACTGTCAGAGGGTCAGTACTGAGGGAGTGCTGCACTGTCAGAGGGTCAGTACTGAGGGAGTGCCGCACTGTCAGAGGGTCAGTACTGAGGGAGTGCTGCACTGTCAGAGGGTCAGTACAGAGGCAGTGCCGCACTGTCAGAGGTTCAATACTGAGGGAGTGCTGCACTGTCAGAGGGTCAGTACTGAGGGAGTGCTGCACTGTCAGAGGGTCAGTGCTGAGGGAGTGCTGCACAGTCAGATGGTGAGTACTGAGGGAGTGCCGCACTGTCAGAGGGTCAGTACTGAGGGAGTGCCGCACTGTCAGAGGGTCAGTACTGAGGGAGTGCCGCACTGTCAGAGGGTCAGTACTGAGGGAGTGCCGCACTGTCAGGGTGTCAGTACTGAGGGAGTGCCGCACTGTCAGAGGGTTAGTACTGAGGGAGTGCCGCACTGTCAGAGGGTCAGTACTGACGGAGTGCCGCACTGTCAGAGGGTCAGTACTGAGGGAGTGCTGCACTGTCAGAGGGTCAGTACTCAGGGAGGGTCGCACTGTCAGAGGGTCAGTACTGAGGGAGTGCCGCACTGTCAGAGGGTCAGTACTGAGGGAGTGCTGCACTGTCCCAGGGTCAGTACTGAGGGAGCGCTGCACTGTCAGAGGGTCAGTACTGAGGGAGTGCTGCACTGTCAGAGGGTCAGTATTTAGGGAGTGCTGCACTGTCAGAGGGTCAGTACTGAGGGAGTGCCGCACTGTCAGAGGGTCAGTACTGAGGGAGTGCGGCACTGTCAGAGGGTCAGTACTGAGGGAGTGCCGCACTGTCAGAGGGTCAGTACTGAGGGAGTGCTGCACTGTCAGAGGGTCAGTACTCAGGGAGTGTCGCACTGTCAGAGGGTCAGTACTGAGGGAGTGCCGCACTGTCAGAGGGTCAGTACTGAGGGAGTGCCGCACTGTCAGAGGGTCAGTACTGACGGAGTGCCGCACTGTCAGAGGGTCAGTACTGAGGGAGTGCCGCACTGTCAGAGAGTCAGTACTGAGGGAGTGCCGCACTGTCAGAGGGTCAGTACTGAGGGAGTGCCGCACTGTCAGTGGGTCAGTACTGAGGGAGTGCTGCACTGTCAGAGGGTCAGTACTGAGGGAGTGCCGCACTGTCAGAGGGTCAGTACAGAGGGAGAGCCGCACTGTCAGAGGGTCAGTACTGATGTAGCCCAGCACTGTCAGAGGGTCAGTACAGAGCGAGTGCCGCACTGTCAGGGGGTCAGTACTGAGGGAGTGCCGCACTGTCAGGGGGTCAGTACTGAGGGAGAGCCGCACTGTCAGAGGGTCAGTACTGAGGGAGTGCTGCACTGTCAGAGGGTCAGTACTGAGGGAGTGCCGCACTGTCAGAGGGTCAGTACTGAGGGAGTGCCGCACTGTCAGAGGGTCAGTACTGAGGGAGCGCTGCACTGTCAGAGGGTCAGTACTGAGGGAGTGCCGCACTGTCAGAGGGTCAGTACTGAGGGAGTGCGGCACTGTCAGGGGGTCAGTATCGGTGTATGGACAGGTTTGTAAGCTGTGAGGGAATGGAGCGTTATGGGAATATGGTGATAATTGTCGATGATCTCATTGTATGGTGGAGCAGATTTAATGGGCCGAATGGACTCCTGCTTCCACATCTGGTCTGGCCCTGCAGAGGGTGTACTTCTGGTCTGACCCTGCAGAGGGTGCACTTCTGGTCCGACCCTGCATAGGGTGCACTTCTGGTCTGACCCTGCAGAGGGCGCACTCATTATGGTCTGACCCTGCACTTCTGGCCTGACCCTGCAGAGGGTGTACTTCTGGCCTGACCCTGCAGAGGGTGCACTTCTGGTCTGATCCTGCAGAGGATGCACTTCTGGCCTCACCCTGCAGAGGGTGTACTTCTGGCCTGACCCTGCAGAGGGTGGACTTCTGGTCTGATCCTGCAGAGGGCGCACTTCTGGTCTGACTCTGCAGAGGGCGCACTTCTGGCCTGACCCTGCAGAGGGTGCACTCATTATGGTCTGACCCTGTAGAGGGCGCACTCATTATAATATTACTCTTTGTGATGTTTGGTCAACAATAAAGCTGCCTGATTTTCCTCAATTCGGAGAGTATCTGCAGTTGAGAGAAGTGTTTCCCATGTCTGAGGGGGTCAAGGGTATTGAGAGATGTGTTTGTTCTCAGGGACTGTTCCTTTCGAAGGAAAAGGCAATCCGGCAGCACAGCTCCTGGAACAGATCACACGGCTGAGGCAACTAAGCGACAGTGTTGATTGCATCAAGGTATGGAGAAGGAAGGGAGTTAATGTCGCTCTGGGAATACAGAGGTTAATGGCTCTGGGAGCGAGGGGGTTAATGGCTCTCTGGGAGTGAGGGGGTTAATGGCTCTGGGAGCGAGGGGGTTAATGGCTCTCTGGGAGCGAGGGGGTTAATGTCTCTCTGGGAGCGAAGGGGTTAATGGCTCTGGGAGCGAGGGGGTTAATGGCTCTGGGAGCGAGGGGGTTAATGGCTCTCTGGGAGCGAGGGGGTTAAAGGCTCTGGGAACGAGGGGGTTAATGGCTCTGGGAGCGAGGGGGTTAATGTCTCTCTGGGAGCGAGGGGGTTAATGGCTCTGGGAACGAGGGGGTTAATGGCTCTGGGAGCGAGGGGGTTAATGGCTCTGGGAGCTACGGGGTTAATGGCTCTCTGGGAGCGAGGGGGTTAATGGCTCTGGGAGCGAGGGGGTTAATGGCTCTCTGGAAGCGAGGGGGTTAATGGCTCTCTGGGAGCGAGGGGGTTAATGGCTCTCTGGGAGCGAGGGGGTTAATGGCTCTGGGAACGAGTGGGTTAATGGCTCTGGGAGCTACGGGGTTAATGGCTCTCTGGGAGTGAGAGGGTTAATGGCTCTGGGAGCGAGGGGGTTAATGGCTCTCTGGGAGTGAGAGGGTTAATGGCTCTGGGAGCGAGGGGGTTAATGGCTCTCTCGGAGTGAGGGGTTAATGGCTCAGGGAGCGAGGGGGTTAATGGCTCTCTGGGAGTGAGAGGGTTAATGGCTCTGGGAGCGAGGGGTTAATAGCTCTCTCGGAGTGAGGGGGTTAATGTCTCTCTGGGAGCGAGGGGGTTAATGGCTCTGGGAGCTAGGGCTTAATGGCTCTCGGAGTGAGGGGGTTAATGGCTCTGGGAGCGAAGGGGTTAATGGCTCCCTGGGAGTGAGGGGGTTAATGTCTCTCTGGGGCTAGGGGGTTAATGGCTCTCAGAGTGAGAGGGTTAATGGCTCTCTGGGAGCGAGGGGGTTAATGGCTCTCTGGGAGCGAGGGGGTTAATGTCTCTCTGGGAGCGAGGGGGTTAATGTCTTTCTCGGAGCGAGAGGGTTAATGTCTCTCTGGGAGCGAGAGGGTTAACGGCTCTGGGAGTGAGAGGGTTAATGGCTCTGGGAGTGAGGGGGTTAATGGCTCTCTGGGAGCGAGGGGGTTAATGGCTCTGGGAGCGAGGGGGTTAATGGCTCTGGGAGCGAGGGGGTTAATGGCTCTGGGAGCGAGGGGGTTATTGGCTCTCCGAGCGAGGGGGTTAATGGCTCTGGAAGCGAAGGGGTTAATTGCTCTCTTGGAGCGAGGCGCTTAATGGCTCTGGGAGCAAGGGGGTTAATGGCTCTGGGAGCGAAGGGGTTAATTGCTCTCTTGGAGCGAGGCGCTTAATGGCTCTGGGAGCGAGGGGGTTAATGGCTCTGGGAGCGAGGGGGTTAATGGCTCTCTGGGAGCGAGAGGGTTAATGGCTCTGGGAGTGAGGGGGTTAATGGCTCTCTGGGAGCGAGGGGGTTAAAGGCTCTGGGAGCGAGGGCTTAATGGCTCTGGGAGCGAGGGGGTTAATGGCTCTCTGGGAGTGAGGGGGTTAATGGCTCTGGGAGCGAGGGGGTTAATGTCTCTCTGGGAGTGAGGGGGTTAATGTCTCTCTGGGAGCGAGGCGGTTAATGGCTCTGGGAGCGAGGGGGTTAATGTCTCTCTGGGAGTGAGGGGGTTAATGTCTCTCTGGGAGCGAGGGGGTTAATGGCTCTGGGAGCGAGGGGGTTAATGGCTCTGGGAGCGAGGGGGTTAATGGCTCTCTGGGAGTGAGGGGGTTAATGTCTCTCTGGGAGTGAGGGGGTTAATGTCTCTCTGGGAGCGAGGGGGTTAATGTCTCTCTGGGAGCGAGGGGGTTAATGGCTCTGGAAGCGAGGGGGTTAATGGCTCTGTGAGCGAGGGGGTTATTGGCTCTCTGGGAGCGAGGGTGTTAATGGCTCTGGGAGTGAGGGGGTTAAAGGCTCTGGGAGCGAGGGGTTAATGGCTCTGGGAGCGAGAGGGTTGATGTCTCTCTGGGAGCGAGGGGGTTAATGGCTCTGGGAGTGAGGGGGTTAATGGCTCTGGGAGCGAGGGTGTTAATGGCTCTGGGAGTGAGGGGGTTAATGGCTCTGGGAGCGAGGGGGTTAATGTCTCTCTGGGAGCGAGGGGGTTAATGGCTCTCTGGGAGCGAGGGGGTTAATGTCTCTCTGGGAGTGAGGGGGTTAATGGCTCTCTGGGAGCGAGGGGGTTAATGTCTCTCTGGGAGTGAGGGGGTTAATGGCTCTGGGAGCGAGGGGATTAATGGCTCTCTGGGAGTGAGGGGGTTAATGGCTCTGGGAGCGAGGGGGTTAATGTCTCTCTGGGAGTGAGGGGGTTAATGTCTCTCTGGGAGCGAGGGGGTTAATGGCTCTGGGAGCGAGGGGGTTAATGGCTCTCTGGGAGTGAGGGGGTTAATGGCTCTGGGAGTGAGGGGGTTAATGGCTCTGGGAGCGAGGGGGTTAATGGCTCTCTGGGAGTGAGGGGGTTAATGGCTCTGGGAGCGAGGGGGTTAATGTCTCTCTGGGAGTGAGGGGGTTAATGTCTCTCTGGGAGCGAGGGGGTTAATGGCTCTGGGAGCGAGGGGGTTAATGGCTCTGAGAGCGAGGGGGTTAATGGCTCTCTGGGAGTGAGGGGGTTAATGTCTCTGGGAGTGAGGGGGTTAATGTCTCTGGGAGCGAGGGGGTTAATGTCTCTCTGGGAGCGAGGGGGTTAATGGCTCTGGGAGCGAGGGGCTTAATGTCTCTCTGGGAGTGAGGGGGTTAATGTCTCTCTGGGAGCGAGGGGGTTAATGGCTCTCCGGGAGCGAGGGGGTTAATGGCTCTCTGGGAGCGAGGGGGTTAATGTCTCTCTGGGAGCGAGGGGGTTAATGTCTCTCTGGGAGCGAGGGGGTTAATGTCTCTCTGGGAACGAGGGTGTTAATGGCTCTGGGAGCAAGGGGGTTAATGTCTCTCTGGGAGCGAGGGTGTTAATGGCTCTGGGAGTGAGGGGGTTAAAGGCTCTGGGAGCGAGGGGTTAATGGCTCTGGGAGCGAGAGGGTTAATGTCTCTCTGGGAGCGAGGGGGTTAATGGCTCTCTGGGAGCGAGGGGGTTAATGGCTCTGGGAGCGAGGGGGTTAATGTCTCTCTGGGAGCGAGGGGGTTAATGGCTCTGGGAAAGAGGGTGAATGGCTCTCTGGGAGTGAGGGGGTTAATGGCTCTGGGAGCGAGGGGGTTAATGGCTCTCTGGGAGCGAGGGGGTTAATGGCTCTCTGGGAGAGAGGGGGTTAATGGCTCTCTGGGAGCGAGGGGGTTAATGTCTCTCTGGGAGCGAGGGGGTTAATGGCTCTCTGGGAGCGAGGGGGTGAATGGCTCTCTGGGAGCGAGGGGGTTAATGGCTCTCTGGGAGCGAGGGGGTTAATGGCTCTCTGGGAGCGAGGGGGTTAATGTCTCTCTGGGAGCGAGGGGGTTAATGGCTCTGGGAGCGAGGGGTTAATGGCTCTGGGAGCGAGGGGGTTAATGGCTCTCTGGGAGCGAGGGGGTTAATGGCTCTGGGAGCGACGGGGTTAATGGCTCTCTGGGAGTGAGAGGGTTAATGGCTCTGGGAGCGAGGGGGTTGATGGCTCTCTGGGAGTGAGGGGGTTAATGGCTCTGGGAGCGAGGGGGTTAATGGCTCTCTGGGAGCGAGGGGGTTAATGTCTCTCTGGGAGCGAGGGGGTTAATGGCTCTGGGAGCTAGGGCTTAATGGCTCTCGGAGTGAGGGGGTTAATGGCTCTGGGAGCGAAGGGGTTAATGGCTCCCTGGGAGTGAGGGGGTTAATGTCTCTCTGGGGCTAGGGGGTTAATGGCTCTCGGAGTGAGAGGGTTAATGGCTCTCTGGGAGCGAGGGGGTTAATGGCTCTCTGGGAGCGAGGGGGTTAATGTCTCTCTGGGAGCGAGGGGGTTAATGTCTTTCTCGGAGCGAGAGGGTTAATGTCTCTCTGGGAGCGAGAGGGTTAACGGCTCTGGGAGTGAGAGGGTTAATGGCTCTGGGAGTGAGGGGGTTAATGGCTCTCTGGGAGCGAGGGGGTTAATGGCTCTGGGAGCGAGGGGTTTAATGGCTCTGGGAGCGAGGGGGTTAATGGCTCTGGGAGCGAGGGGGTTAATTGCTCTCTTGGAGCGAGGCGCTTAATGGCTCTGGGAGCAAGGGGGTTAATGGCTCTGGGAGCGAAGGGGTTAATTGCTCTCTTGGAGCGAGACGCTTAATGGCTCTGGGAGCGAGGGGGTTAATTGCTCTCTTGGAGCGAGGCGCTTAATGGCTCTGGGAGCGACGGGGTTAATGGCTTCCTGGGAGTGAGGGGGTTAATGGCTCTGGGAGCGAGGGGGTTAATGGCTCTCTGGGAGCGAGAGGGTTAATGGCTCTGGGAGTGAGGGGGTTAATGGCTCTCTGGGAGCGAGGGGGTTAAAGGCTCTGGGAGCGAGGGCTTAATGGCTCTGGGAGCGAGGGGGTTAATGGCTCTCTGGGAGTGAGGGGGTTAATGGCTCTGGGAGCGAGGGGGTTAATGTCTCTCTGGGAGTGAGGGGGTTAATGTCTCTCTGGGAGCGAGGGGGTTAATGGCTCTGGGAGCGAGGGGGTTAATGTCTCTCTGGGAGTGAGGGGGTTAATGTCTCTCTGGGAGCGAGGGGGTTAATGGCTCTGGGAGCGAGGGGGTTAATGGCTCTGGGAGCGAGGGGGTTAATGGCTCTCTGGGAGTGAGGGGGTTAATGTCTCTCTGGGAGTGAGGTGGTTAATGTCTCTCTGGGAGCGAGGGGGTTAATGTCTCTCTGGGAGCGAGGGGGTTAATGGCTCTGGAAGCGAGGGGGTTAATAGCTCTGGGAGCGAGGGGGTTATTGGCTCTCTGGGAGCGAGGGTGTTAATGGCTCTGCGAGTGAGGGGGTTAAAGGCTCTGGGAGCGAGGGGTTAATGGCTCTGGGAGCGAGAGGGTTGATGTCTCTCTGGGAGCGAGGGGGTTAATGGCTCTGGGAGTGAGGGGGTTAATGGCTCTGGGAGCGAGGGTGTTAATGGCTCTGGGAATGAGGGGGTTAATGGATCTGGGAGCGAGGGGGTTAATGTCTCTCTGGGAGCGAGGGGGTTAATGGCTCTCTGGGAGCGAGGGGGTTAATGTCTCTCTGGGAGTGAGGGGGTTAATGGCTCTCTGGGAGCGAGGGGGTTAATGTCTCTCTGGGAGTGAGGGGGTTAATGGCTCTGGGAGCGAGGGGGTTAATGGCTCTCTGGGAGTGAGGGGGTTAATGGCTCTGGGAGCGAGGGGGTTAATGTCTCTCTGGGAGTGAGGGGGTTAATGTCTCTCTGGGAGCGAGGGGGTTAATGGCTCTGGGAGCGAGGGGGTTAATGGCTCTCTGGGAGTGAGGGGGTTAATGGCTCTGGGAGTGAGGGGGTTAATGGCTCTGGGAGCGAGGGGGTTAATGTCTCTCTGGGAGTGAGGGGGTTAATGTCTCTCTGGGAGCGAGGGGGTTAATGGCTCTGGGAGCGAGGGGGTTAATGGCTCTGAGAGCGAGGGGGTTCATGGCTCTCTGGGAGTGAGGGGGTTAATGTCTCTGGGAGTGAGGGGGTTAATGTCTCTGGGAGCGAGGGGGTTAATGTCTCTCTGGGAGCGAGGGGTTAATGGCTCTGGGAGCGAGGGGGTTAATGTCTCTCTGGGAGTGAGGGGGTTAATGTCTCTCTGGGATTGAGGGGGTTAATGGCTCTGGGAGCGAGGGGGTTAATGGCTCTCTGGGAGTGAGGGGGTTAATGGCTCTGGGAGCGAGGGGGTTAATGTCTCTCTGGGAGTGAGGGGGTTAATGTCTCTCTGGGAGCGAGGGGGTTAATGGCTCTGGGAGCGAGGGGGTTAATGGCTCTCTGGGAGTGAGGGGGTTAATGGCTCTGGGAGTGAGGGGGTTAATGGCTCTGGGAGCGAGGGGGTTAATGTCTCTCTGGGAGTGAGGGGGTTAATGTCTCTCTGGGAGCGAGGGGGTTAATGGCTCTGGGAGCGAGGGGGTTAATGGCTCTGAGAGCGAGGGGGTTCATGGCTCTCTGGGAGTGAGGGGGTTAATGTCTCTGGGAGTGAGGGGGTTAATGTCTCTGGGAGCGAGGGGGTTAATGTCTCTCTGGGAGCGAGGGGGTTAATGGCTCTGGGAGCGAGGGGGTTAATGTCTCTCTGGGAGTGAGGGGGTTAATGTCTCTCTGGGAGCGAGGGGGTTAATGGCTCTCTGGGAGCGAGGGGGTTAATGGCTCTCTGGGAGCGAGGGGGTTAATGTCTCTCTGGGAGCGAGGGGGTTAATGTCTCTCTGGGAGCGAGGGGGTTAATGTCTCTCTGGGAACGAGGGTGTTAATGGCTCTGGGAGCGAGGCGGTTAATGTCTCTCTGGGAGCGAGGGTGTTAATGGCTCTGGGAGTGAGGGGGTTAAAGGCTCTGGGAGCGAGGGGTTAATGGCTCTGGGAGCGAGAGGGTTAATGTCTCTCTGGGAGCGAGGGGGTTAATGGCTCTCTGGGAGCGAGGGGGTTAATGGCTCTGGGAGCGAGGGGGTTAATGGCTCTCTGGGAGCGAGGGGGTTAAAGGCTCTGGGAGCGAGGGCTTAATGGCTCTGGGAGCGAGGGGGTTAATGGCTCTCTGGGAGTGAGGGGGTTAATGGCTCTGGGAGCGAGGGGGTTAATGTCTCTCTGGGAGTGAGGGGGTTAATGTCTCTCTGGGAGCGAGGGGGTTAATGGCTCTGGGAGCGAGGGGGTTAATGTCTCTCTGGGAGTGAGGGGGTTAATGTCTCTCTGGGAGCGAGGGGGTTAATGGCTCTGGGAGCGAGGGGGTTAATGGCTCTGGGAGCGAGGGGGTTAATGGCTCTCTGGGAGTGAGGGGGTTAATGTCTCTCTGGGAGTGAGGGGGTTAATGTCTCTATGGGAGCGAGGGGGTTAATGGCTCTGGAAGCGAGGGGGTTAATGGCTCTGGGAGCGAGGGGGTTATTGGCTCTCTGGGAGCGAGGGTGTTAATGGCTCTGGGAGTGAGGGGGTTAAAGGCTCTGGGAGCGAGGGGTTAATGGCTCTGGGAGCGAGAGGGTTGATGTCTCTCTGGGAGCGAGGGGGTTAATGGCTCTGGGAGTGAGGGGGTTAATGGCTCTGGGAGCGAGGGTGTTAATGGCTCTGGGAGTGAGGGGGTTAATGGCTCTGGGAGCGAGGGGGTTAATGTCTCTCTGGGAGCGAGGGGGTTAATGGCTCTCTGGGAGCGAGGGGGTTAATGTCTCTCTGGGAGTGAGGGGGTTAATGGCTCTCTGGGAGCGAGGGGGTTAATGTCTCTCTGGGAGTGAGGGGGTTAATGGCTCTGGGAGCGAGGGGGTTAATGGCTCTCTGGGAGTGAGGGGGTTAATGGCTCTGGGAGCGAGGGGGTTAATGTCTCTCTGGGAGTGAGGGGGTTAATGTCTCTCTGGGAGCGAGGGGGTTAATGGCTCTGGGAGCGAGGGGGTTAATGGCTCTCTGGGAGTGAGGGGGTTAATGGCTCTGGGAGTGAGGGGGTTAATGGCTCTGGGAGCGAGGGGGTTAATGGCTCTGGAAGCGAGGGGGTTAATGGCTCTGGGAGCGAGGGGGTTATTGGCTCTCTGGGAGCGAGGGTGTTAATGGCTCTGGGAGTGAGGGGGTTAAAGGCTCTGGGAGCGAGGGGTTAATGGCTCTGGGAGCGAGAGGGTTGATGTCTCTCTGGGAGCGAGGGGGTTAATGGCTCTGGGAGTGAGGGGGTTAATGGCTCTGGGAGCGAGGGTGTTAATGGCTCTGGGAGTGAGGGGGTTAATGGATCTGGGAGCGAGGGGGTTAATGTCTCTCTGGGAGCGAGGGGGTTAATGGCTCTCTGGGAGCGAGGGGGTTAATGTCTCTCTGGGAGTGAGGGGGTTAATGGCTCTCTGGGAGCGAGGGGGTTAATGTCTCTCTGGGAGTGAGGGGGTTAATGGCTCTGGGAGCGAGGGGGTTAATGGCTCTCTGGGAGCGAGGGGGTTAATGTCTCTCTGGGAGTGAGGGGGTTAATGTCTCTCTGGGAGCGAGGGGGTTAATGGCTCTGGGAGCGAGGGGGTTAATGGCTCTCTGGGAGTGAGGGGGTTAATGGCTCTGGGAGTGAGGGGGTTAATGGCTCTGGGAGCGAGGGGGTTAATGGCTCTCTGGGAGTGAGGGGGTTAATGGCTCTGGGAGCGAGGGGGTTAATGTCTCTCTGGGAGTGAGGGGGTTAATGTCTCTCTGGGAGCGAGGGGGTTAATGGCTCTGGGAGCGAGGGGGTTAATGGCTCTGAGAGCGAGGGGGTTAATGGCTCTCTGGGAGTGAGGGGGTTAATGTCTCTAGGAGTGAGGGGGTTAATGTCTCTGGGAGCGAGGGGGTTAATGTCTCTCTGGGAGCGAGGGGGTTAATGGCTCTGGGAGCGAGGGGGTTAATGTCTCTCTGGGAGTGAGGGGGTTAATGTCTCTCTGGGAGCGAGGGGGTTAATGGCTCTCTGGGAGCGAGGGGGTTAATGGCTCTCTGGGAGCGAGGGGGTTAATGTCTCTCTGGGAGCGAGGGGGTTAATGTCTCTCTGGGAGCGAGGGGGTTAATGGCTCTGGGAGCGAGGGGGTTATTGGCTCTCTGGGAGCGAGGGTGTTAATGGCTCTGGGAGTGAGGGGGTTAATGTCTCTCTGGGAACGAGGGTGTTAATGGCTCTGGGAGCGAGGCGGTTAATGTCTCTCTGGGAGCGAGGGTGTTAATGGCTCTGGGAGTGAGGGGGTTAAAGGCTCTGGGAGCGAGGGGTTAATGGCTCTGGGAGCGAGAGGGTTAATGTCTCTCTGGGAGCGAGGGGGTTAATGGCTCTCTGGGAGCGAGGGGGTTAATGGCTCTGGGAGCGAGGGGGTTAATGGCTCTCTGGGAGCGAGGGGGTTAAAGGCTCTGGGAGCGAGGGCTTAATGGCTCTGGGAGCGAGGGGGTTAATGGCTCTCTGGGAGTGAGGGGGTTAATGGCTCTGGGAGCGAGGGGGTTAATGTCTCTCTGGGAGTGAGGGGGTTAATGTCTCTCTGGGAGCGAGGGGGTTAATGGCTCTGGGAGCGAGGGGGTTAATGTCTCTCTGGGAGTGAGGGGGTTAATGTCTCTCTGGGAGCGAGGGGGTTAATGGCTCTGGGAGCGAGGGGGTTAATGGCTCTGGGAGCGAGGGGGTTAATGGCTCTCTGGGAGTGAGGGGGTTAATGTCTCTCTGGGAGTGAGGGGGTTAATGTCTCTCTGGGAGCGAGGGGGTTAATGTCTCTCTGGGAGCGAGGGGGTTAATGGCTCTGGGAGTGAGGGGGTTAAAGGCTCTGGGAGCGAGGGGTTAATGGCTCTGGGAGCGAGAGGGTTGATGTCTCTCTGGGAGCGAGGGGGTTAATGGCTCTGGGAGTGAGGGGGTTAATGGCTCTGGGAGCGAGGGTGTTAATGGCTCTGGGAGTGAGGGGGTTAATGGCTCTGGGAGCGAGGGGGTTAATGTCTCTCTGGGAGCGAGGGGGTTAATGGCTCTCTGGGAGCGAGGGGGTTAATGTCTCTCTGGGAGTGAGGGGGTTAATGGCTCTCTGGGAGCGAGGGGGTTAATGTCTCTCTGGGAGTGAGGGGGTTAATGGCTCTGGGAGCGAGGGGGTTAATGGCTCTCTGGGAGTGAGGGGGTTAATGGCTCTGGGAGCGAGGGGGTTAATGTCTCTCTGGGAGTGAGGGGGTTAATGTCTCTCTGGGAGCGAGGGGGTTAATGGCTCTTGGAGCGAGGGGGTTAATGGCTCTCTGGGAGTGAGGGGGTTAATGGCTCTGGGAGTGAGGGGGTTAATGGCTCTGGGAGCGAGGGGGTTAATGGCTCTCTGGGAGTGAGGGGGTTAATGGCTCTGGGAGCGAGGGGGTTAATGTCTCTCTGGGAGTGAGGGGGTTAATGTCTCTCTGGGAGCGAGGGGGTTAATGGCTCTGGGAGCGAGGGGGTTAATGGCTCTGAGAGCGAGGGGGTTAATGGCTCTCTGGGAGTGAGGGGGTTAATGTCTCTGGGAGTGAGGGGGTTAATGTCTCTGGGAGCGAGGGGGTTAATGTCTCTCTGGGAGCGAGGGGGTTAATGGCTCTGGGAGCGAGGGGGTTAATGTCTCTCTGGGAGTGAGGGGGTTAATGTCTCTCTGGGAGCGAGGGGGTTAATGGCTCTCTGGGAGCGAGGGGGTTAATGGCTCTGGGAGCGAGGGGGTTAATGTCTCTCTGGGAGCGAGGGGGTTAATGTCTCTCTGGGAGCGAGGGGGTTAATGTCTCTCTGGGAACGAGGGTGTTAATGGCTCTGGGAGCGAGGCGGTTAATGTCTCTCTGGGAGCGAGGGTGTTAATGGCTCTGGGAGTGAGGGGGTTAAAGGCTCTGGGAGCGAGGGGTTAATGGCTCTGGGAGCGAGAGGGTTAATGTCTCTCTGGGAGCGAGGGGGTTAATGGCTCTCTGGGAGCGAGGGGGTTAATGGCTCTGGGAGCGAGGGGGTTAATGTCTCTCTGGGAGCGAGGGGGTTAATGGCTCTGGGAAAGAGGGTGAATGGCTCTCTGGGAGTGAGGGGGTTAATGGCTCTGGGAGCGAGGGGGTTAATGGCTCTCTGGGAGCGAGGGGGTTAATGGCTCTCTGGGAGCGAGGGGGTTAATGGCTCTCTGGGAGCGAGGGGGTTAATGTCTCTCTGGGAGCGAGGGGGTTAATGGCTCTCTGGGAACGAGGGGGTTAATGGCTCTCTGGGAGCGAGGGGGTTAATGGCTCTCTGGGAGCTAGGGGGTTAATGGCTCTCTGGGAGCGAGGGGGTTAATGGCTCTCTGGGAGCGAGGGGGTTAATGGCTCTCTGGGAGCTAGGGGGTTAATGTCTCTCTGGGAGCGAGGGGGTTAATGGCTCTGGGAGCGAGGGGTTAATGGCTCTGGGAGCGAGGGGGTTAATGGCTCTCTGGGAATGAGGGGGTTAATGTCTCTCTGGGAGCGAGGGGGTTAATGGCTCTCTGGGAGCGAGGGGGTTAATGGCTCTCTGGGAGCGAGGGGGTTAATGGCTCTGGGAGCGAGGGGTTAATGGCTCTGGGAGCGAGGGGGTTAATGGCTCTCTGGGAATGAGGGGGTTAATGTCTCTCTGGGAGCGAGGGGGTTAATGGTTCTCTGGGAGCGAGGGGGTTAATGGCTCTCTGGGAGCGAGGGGGTTAATGGCTCTCTCGGAGCGAGGGGGTTAATGGCTCTCTGGGAGCGAGGGGGTTAATGTCTCTCTGGGAGCGAGGGGGTTAATGTCTCTCTGGGAGCGAGGGGGTTAATGTCTCTCTGGGAGCGAGTGGGTTAATGGCTCTGGGAGCGAGGGGGTTAATGTCTCTGGGAGCGAGGGGGTTAATGTCTCTCTGGGAGCGAGGGGGTTAATGTCTCTCTGGGAGCGAGGGGGTTAATGTCTCTCTGGGAGCGAGGGGGTTAATGTCTCTGGGAGCGAGGGGGTTAATGGCTCTGGGAGTGAGGGGGTTAATGGCTCTGGGAGTGAGGGGGTTAATGTCTCTGGGAGCGAGGGGGTTAATGTCTCTGGGAGCCAGGGGGTTAATGTCTCTGGGAGCGAGGGGGTTAATGTCTCTGGGAGCGAGGGGGTTAATGTCTCTCTGGGAGCTAGGGGTTAATGGCTCTGGGAGTGAGGGGGTTAATGTCTCTTGGGAGCGAGGGGGATAATGTCTCTCTGGGAGCTAGGGGTTAATGGCTTTGGGAGTGAGAGGGTTAATGTCTCTCTGGGAGTGAGGGGGTTAATGGCTCGCTGGGAGTGAGGGGGTTCATGTCTCTCTGGGAGCGAGGGGGTTAATGGCTCTCTGGGAACGAGGGGGTTAATGGCTCTGGGAGCGAGGGGGTTAATGTCTCTCTGGGAGCGAGGGGGTTAATGGCTCTGGGAGCGAGGGGGTTAATGGCTCTGGGAGCGAGGGGGTTAATGGCTCTGGGAGCGAGGGGGTTAATGGCTCTCTGGGAGCGAGGGGGTTAATGGCTCTGGGAGCGAGGGGGTTAATGGCTCTGGGAACGAGGGGGTTAATGGCTCTGGGAGTGAGGGGGTTAATGGCTCTGGGAGCGAGGGGATTAATGTCTCTCTGGGAGCGAGGGGGTTAATGGCTCTGGGAGCGAGGGGGTTAATGGCTCTCTGGGAGCGAGAGGGTTAATGTCTCTCTGGGAGTGAGGGGGTTAATGTCTCTCTGGGAGCGAGGGGGTTAATGGCTCTGGGAGCGAGAGGGTTAATGGCTCTGGGAGCGAGGGGGTTAATGGCTCTCTGGGAGCGAGGGGGGTAAAGGCTCTGAGAGCGAGGGGGTTAATGGCTCTGGGAGCGAGGGGGGTTAATGGCTCTGGGAGCGAGGGGGTTAATGGCTCTGGGAACGAGGGGGTTAATGGCTCTGGGAGTGAGGGGGTTAATGGCTCTGGGAGCGAGGGGGTTAATGGCTCTGGGAGCGAGGGGGTTAATGGCTCACTGGGAGCGAGAGGGTTCATGTCTCTCTGGGAGTGAGGGGGTTAATGTCTCTCTGGGAGCGAGGGGGTTAATGGCTCTGGGAACGAGGGGGTTAATGGCTCTGGGAGTGAGGGGGTTAATGGCTCTGGGAGCGAGGGGGTTAATGTCTCTCTGGGAGCGAGGGGGTTAATGGCTCTGCGAGCGAGGGGGTTAATGGCTCTCTGGGAGCGAGAGGGTTAATGTCTCTCTGGGAGTGAGGGGGTTAATGGCTCTCTGGGAGTGAGGGGGTTAATGGCTCTGGGAGCGAGAGGGTTAATGGCTCTGGGAGCGAGGGGGTTAATAGCTCTCTGGGAGCGAGGGGGTTAATGTCTCTCTGGGAGCGAGGGGGTTAATGTCTCTCTGGGAGCGAGGGGGTTAATGGCTCTGGGAGCGAGAGGGTTAATGGCTCTGGGAGCTAGGGGTTAATGGCTCTGGGAGCGAGGGGGTTAATGGCTCTGGGAGCGAGGGGGTTAATGGCTCTGGGAGCTAGGGGTTAATGGCTCTGGGAGTGAGGGCGTTAATGGCTCTGGGAGCGAGGGGGTTAATGTCTCTCTGGGAGCGAGGGGGTTAATGGCTCCCTGGGAGCGAGGGGGTTAATGTCTCTCTGGGAGCGAGGGGGTTAATGTCTCTCTGGGAGCGAGGGGGTTAATGGCTCTCTGGGAGCGAGGGGGTTAATGGCTCTGGGAGCGAGGGGGTTAATGTCTCTCTGGGAGCGAGGGGGTTAATGGCTCTCTGGGAGCGAGGGGGTTAATGGCTCTGGGAGCGAGGGGGTTAATGTCTCTCTGGGAGCGAGGGGGTTAATGTCTCTCTGGGAGCGAGGGGGTTAATGGCTCTCTGGGAGCGAGGGGGTTAATGGCTCTGGGAGCGAGGGGGTTAATGGCTCTGGGAGCGAGGGGGGTAAAGGCTCTTGGAGCGAGAGGGTTAATGGCTCGCCGGGAGCGAGGGGGTTGATGTCTCTCTGGGAGTGAGGGGGTTAATGGCTCTCTGGGAGCGAGGGGGTTAATGGCTCTCTGGGAGCGAGAGGGTTAATGGCTCTCTGGGAGCGAGGGGGTTAATGGCTCTGGGAGCGAGAGGGTTAATGTCTCTCTGGGAGCGAGGGGGTTAATGTCTCTCTGGGAGCGAGGGGGTTAATGGCTCTGGGAGCGAGGGGGTTAATGGCTCTGGGAAAGAGGGTGAATGGCTCTCTGGGCCTGAAGGGGTTAATGCGCAGTAATTGGTGGGCATGTGGAGATGCATGTTCTGGGCTGTGGGATCATTGCTGTCCAGTGTCTGATGTACTCTGGGCTCTTCTCCAGGATGAAGTGGATCGAGTCTCAGTGATTCGGGCAGGAGCTCGAGTGCCCTCTGATTTTGCCACATTCCCAAATCCAGCATTTACCAAGGTGAGTTTAATCAGTACCTCATGGGTTCAACTATCCTCTTCAATGTGTTCACCAAGGAATGATCTGCTTTCACCAAAATTCTTCATTCAGCGTCACCGTATCGTCCCATTAAAACACACCCAGAATATTTATCCATCGTCGCCCACACTCACTATCGTCCCATTAAAACACACCCAGAATATTTATCCATCGTCATCCACACTCACTGTAACGTCCCATTAAAACACACCCAGAATATTTATCCATCGTCGCCCACACTCACTATCGTCCCATTAAAACACACCCAGAATATTTATCCATCGTCATCCACACTCACTGTAACGTCCCATTAAAACACACCCAGAATATTTATCCATCGTCACCCACACTCACTATCGTCCCATTAAAACACACCCAGAATATTTATCCATCGTCACCCACACTCACTATCGTCCCATTAAAACACACCCAGAATATTTATCCATCGTCGCCCACACTCACTATCGTCCCATTAAAACACACCCAGAATATTTATCCATCGTCATCCACACTCACTATCGTCCCATTAAAACACACCCAGAATATTTATCCATCGTCACCCACACTCACTATCGTCCCATTAAAACACACCCAGAATATTTATCCATCGTCACCCACAATCACTATCGTCCCATTAAAACACACCCAGAATATTTATCCATCGTCACCCACACTCACTATCGTCCCATTAAAACACACCCAGAATATTTATCCATCGTCACCCACACTCACTATCGTCCCATTAAAACACACCCAGAATATTTATCCATCGTCACCCACACTCACTATCGTCCCATTAAAACACACCCAGAATATTTATCCATCGTCATCCACACTCACTGTAACGTCCCATTAAAACACACCCAGAATATTTATCCATCGTCATCCACACTCACTGTAACGTCCCATTAAAACACACCCAGAATATTTATCCATCGTCACCCACACTCACTATCGTCCCATTAAAACACACCCAGAATATTTATCCATCGTCACCCACACTCACTATCGTCCCATTAAAACACACCCAGAATATTTATCCATCGTCACCCACACTCACTATCGTCCCATTAAAACACACCCAGAATATTTATCCATCGTCACCCACACTCACTGTAACGTCCCATTAAAACACACCCAGAATATTTATCCATCGTCGCCCACACTCACTATCGTCCCATTAAAACACACCCAGAATATTTATCCATCGTCATCCACACTCACTGTAACGTCCCATTAAAACACACCCAGAATATTTATCCATCGTCACCCACACTCACTATCGTCCCATTAAAACACACCCAGAATATTTATCCATCGTCACCCACACTCACTATCGTCCCATTAAAACACACCCAGAATATTTATCCATCGTCGCCCACACTCACTATCGTCCCATTAAAACACACCCAGAATATTTATCCATCGTCATCCACACTCACTATCGTCCCATTAAAACACACCCAGAATATTTATCCATCGTCACCCACACTCACTATCGTCCCATTAAAACACACCCAGAATATTTATCCATCGTCACCCACAATCACTATCGTCCCATTAAAACACACCCAGAATATTTATCCATCGTCACCCACACTCACTATCGTCCCATTAAAACACACCCAGAATATTTATCCATCGTCACCCACACTCACTATCGTCCCATTAAAACACACCCAGAATATTTATCCATCGTCACCCACACTCACTATCGTCCCATTAAAACACACCCAGAATATTTATCCATCGTCATCCACACTCACTGTAACGTCCCATTAAAACACACCCAGAATATTTATCCATCGTCATCCACACTCACTGTAACGTCCCATTAAAACACACCCAGAATATTTATCCATCGTCACCCACACTCACTATCGTCCCATTAAAACACACCCAGAATATTTATCCATCGTCACCCACACTCACTATCGTCCCATTAAAACACACCCAGAATATTTATCCATCGTCACCCACACTCACTATCGTCCCATTAAAACACACCCAGAATATTTATCCATCGTCACCCACACTCACTGTAACGTCCCATTAAAACACACCCAGAATATTTATCCATCGTCACCCACACTCACTATCGTCCCATTAAAACACACCCAGAATATTTATCCATCGTCACCCACACTCACTGTAACGTCCCATTAAAACACACCCAGAATATTTATCCATCGTCACCCACACTCACTGTAACGTCCCATTAAAACACACCCAGATATTTATCCATCGTCACCCACACTCACTATCGTCCCATTAAAACACACCCAGAATATTTATCCATCGTCACCCACACTCACTATCGTCCCATTAAAACACACCCAGAATATTTATCCATCGTCACCCACACTCACTATCGTCCCCATTAAAACACACCCAGAATATTTATCCATCGTCACCCACACTCACTGTAACGTCCCATTAAAACACACCCAGAATATTTATCCATCGTCACCCACACTCACTATCGTCCCATTAAAACACACCCAGAATATTTATCCATCGTCACCCACACTCACTATCGTCCCATTAAAACACACCCAGAATATTTATCCATCGTCACCCACACTCACTATCGTCCCATTAAAACCACACCCAGAATATTTATCCATCGTCACCCACACTCACTGTAACGTCCCATTAAAACACACCCAGAATATTTATCCATCGTCACCCACACTCACTATCGTCCCATTAAAGCACACCCAGAATATTTATCCATCGTCACCCACACTCACTGTAACGTCCCATTAAAACACACCCAGAATATTTATCCATCGTCACCCACACTCACTATCGTCCCATTAAAACACACCCAGAATATTTATCCATCGTCACCCACACTCACTATCGTCCCATTAAAACACACCCAGAATATTTATCCATCGTCACCCACACTCACTATCGTCCCATTAAAACACACCCAGAATATTTATCCATCGTCACCCACACTCACTATCGTCCCATTAAAACACACCCAGAATATTTATCCATCGTCACCCACACTCACTATCGTCCCATTAAAACACACCCAGAATATTTATCCATCGTCACCCACACTCACTGTAACGTCCCATTAAAACACACCCAGAATATTTATCCATCGTCACCCACACTCACTATCGTCCCATTAAAACACACCCAGAATATTTATCCATCGTCACCCACACTCACTGTAACGTCCCATTAAAACACACCCAGAATATTTATCCATCGTCACCCACACTCACTGTAACGTCCCATTAAAACACACCCAGAATATTTATCCATCGTCACCCACACTCACTGTAACGTCCCATTAAAACACCCAGAATATTTATCCATCGTCACCCACACTCACTGTAACGTCCCATTAAAACACACCCAGAATATTTATCCATCGTCACCCACACTCACTATCGTCCCATTAAAACACACCCAGAATATTTATCCATCGTCACCCACACTCACTATCGTCCCATTAAACACACCCAGAATATTTATCCATCGTCACCCACACTCACTATCGTCCCATTAAAACACACGCAGAATATTTATCCATCGTCACCCACACTCACTATCGTCCCATTAAAACACACCCAGAATATTTATCCATCGTCACCCACACTCACTATCGTCCCATTAAAACACACCCAGAATATTTATCCATCGTCACCCACACTCACGATCGTCCCATTAAAACACACCCAGAATATTTATCCATCGTCACCCACACTCACTATCGTCCCATTAAAACACACCCAGAATATTTATCCATCGTCACCCACACTCACTATCGTCCCATTAAAACACACCCAGAATATTTATCCATCGTCACCCACACTCACTATCGTCCCATTAAAACACACCCAGAATATTTATCCATCGTCACCCACACTCACTATCGTCCCATTAAAACACACCCAGAATATTTATCCATCGTCACCCACACTCACTGTAACGTCCCATTAAAACACACCCAGAATATTTATCCATCGTCACCCACACTCACTATCGTCCCATTAAAACACACCCAGAATATTTATCCATCGTCACCCACACTCACTGTAACGTCCCATTAAAACACACCCAGAATATTTATCCATCGTCACCCACACTCACTATCGTCCCATTAAAACACACCCAGAATATTTATCCATCGTCACCCACACTCACTATCGTCCCATTAAAACACACCCAGAATATTTATCCATCGTCACCCACACTCACTGTAACGTCCCATTAAAACACACCCAGAATATTTATCCATCGTCACCCACACTCACTGTAACGTCCCATTAAAACACACCCAGAATATTTATCCATCGTCACCCACACTCACTGTAACGTCCCATTAAAACACACCCAGAATATTTATCCATCGTCACCCACACTCACTGTAACGTCCCATTAAAACACACCCAGAATATTTATCCATCGTCACCCACACTCACTGTAACGTCCCATTAAAACACACCCAGAATATTTATCCATCGTCACCCACACTCACTATCGTCCCATTAAAACACACCCAGAATATTTATCCATCGTCACCCACACTCACTGTAACGTCCCATTAAAACACCCAGAATATTTATCCATCGTCACCCACACTCACTGTAACGTCCCATTAAAACACACCCAGAATATTTATCCATCGTCACCCACACTCACTATCGTCCCATTAAAACACACCCAGAATATTTATCCATCGTCACCCACACTCACTATCGTCCCATTAAAACACACCCAGAATATTTATCCATCGTCACCCACTCTCACTATCGTCCCATTAAAACACACGCAGAATATTTATCCATCGTCACCCACACTCACTATCGTCCCATTAAAACACACCCAGAATATTTATCCATCGTCACCCACACTCACTATCGTCCCATTAAAACACACCCAGAATATTTATCCATCGTCACCCACACTCACTATCGTCCCATTAAAACACACCCAGAATATTTATCCATCGTCACCCACACTCACTATCGTCCCATTAAAACACACCCAGAATATTTATCCATCGTTCACCCACACTCACTATCGTCCCATTAAAACACACCCAGAATATTTATCCATCGTCACCCACACTCACTAACGTCCCATTAAAACACACCCAGAATATTTATCCATCGTCACCCACACTCACTGTAACGTCCCATTAAAACACACCCAGAATATTTATCCATCGTCACCCACACTCACTGTAACGTCCCATTAAAACACACCCAGAATATTTATCCATCGTCACCCACACTCACTATCGTCCCATTAAAACACACCCAGAATATTTATCCATCGTCACCCACACTCACTGTAACGTCCCATTAAAACACACCCAGAATATTTATCCATCGTCACCCACACTCACTATCGTCCCATTAAAACACCCAGAATATTTATCCATCGTCACCCACACTCACTATCGTCCCATTAAAACACACCCAGAATATTTATCCATCGTCACCCACACTCACTATCGTCCCATTAAAACACACCCAGAATATTTATCATCGTCACCCACACTCACTGTAACGTCCCATTAAAACACACCCAGAATATTTATCCATCGTCACCCACACTCACTGTAACGTCCATTAAAACACACCCAGAATATTTATCCATCGTCACCCACACTCACTGTAACGTCCCATTAAAACACACCCAGAATATTTATCCATCGTCACCCACACTCACTGTAACGTCCCATTAAAACACACCAGAATATTTATCCATCGTCACCCACACTCACTGTAACGTCCCATTAAAACACAACCAGAATATTTATCCATCGTCACCCACACTCACTATCGTCCCATTAAAACTCACCCAGAATATTTATCCATCGTCACCCACACTCACTGTAACGTCCCATTAAAACATACCCAGAATATTTATCCATCGTCACCCACACTCACTATCGTCCCATTAAAACACACCCAGAATATTTATCCATCGTCACCCACACTCACTGTAACGTCCCATTAAAACACCCAGAATATTTATCCATCGTCACCCACACTCACTGTAACGTCCCATTAAAACACACCCAGAATATTTATCCATCGTCACCCACACTCACTATCGTCCCATTAAAACACACCCAGAATATTTATCCATCGTCACCCACACTCACTATCGTCCCATTAAAACACACCCAGAATATTTATCCATCGTCACCCACACTCACTATCGTCCCATTAAAACACACCCAGAATATTTATCCATCGTCACCCACACTCACTATCGTCCCATTAAAACACACGCAGAATATTTATCCATCGTCACCCACACTCACTATCGTCCCATTAAAACACACCCAGAATATTTATCCATCGTCACCCACACTCACTATCGTCCCATTAAAACACACCCAGAATATTTATCCATCGTCACCCACACTCACTATCGTCCCATTAAAACACACCCAGAATATTTATCCATCGTCACCCACACTCACTATCGTCCCATTAAAACACACCCAGAATATTTATCCATCGTCACCCACACTCACTATCGTCCCATTAAAACACACCCAGAATATTTATCCATCGTCACCCACACTCACTATCGTCCCATTAAAACACACCCAGAATATTTATCCATCGTCACCCACACTCACTATCGTCCCATTAAAACACACCCAGAATATTTATCCATCGTCACCCACACTCACTATCGTCCCATTAAAACACACCCAGAATATTTATCCATCGTCACCCACACTCACTGTAACGTCCCTTTAAAACACACCCAGAATATTTATCCATCGTCACCCACACTCACTGTAACGTCCCTTAAAACACACCCAGAATATTTATCCATCGTCACCCACACTCACTATCGTCCCATTAAAACACACCCAGAATATTTATCCATCTTCACCCACACTCACTGTAACGTCCCATTAAAACTCACCCAGAATATTTATCCATCGTCACCCACACTCACTATCGTCCCATTAAAACACACCCAGAATATTTATCCATCGTCGCCCACACTCACTATCGTCCCATTAAAACACACCCAGAAGATTTATCCATCGTCACCCACACTCACTGTAACGTCCCATTAAAACACACCCAGAATATTTATCCATCGTCACCCACACTCACTGTAACGTCCCATTAAAACACACCCAGAATATTTATCCATCGTCACCCACACTCACTGTAACGTCCCATTAAAACACACCCAGAATATTTATCCATCGTCACCCACACTCACTATCGTCCCATTAAAACACACCCAGAATATTTATCCATCGTCACCCACACTCACTGTAACGTCCCATTAAAACACACCCAGAATATTTATCCATCGTCACCCACACTCACTATCGTCCCATTAAAACACACCCAGAATATTTATCCATCGTCACCCACACTCACTATCGTCCATTAAAACTCACCCAGAATATTTATCCATCGTCACCCACACTCACTGTAACGTCCCATTAAAACATACCCAGAATATTTATCCATCGTCACCCACACTCACTATCGTCCCCATTAAAACACACCCAGAATATTTATCCATAGTCACCCACACTCACTGTAACGTCCCATTAAAACACCCAGAATATTTATCCATCGTCACCCACACTCACTGTAACGTCCCATTAAAACACACCCAGAATATTTATCCATCGTCACCCACACTCACTATCGTCCCCATTAAAACACACCCAGAATATTTATCCATCGTCACCCCACACTCACTATCGTCCCATTAAAACACACCCAGAATATTTATCCATCGTCACCCACACTCACTATCGTCCCATTAAAACACACCCAGAATATTTATCCATCGTCACCCACACTCACTATCGTCCCATTAAAACACACGCAGAATATTTATCCATCGTCACCCACACTCACTATCGTCCCATTAAAACACACCCAGAATATTTATCCATCGTCACCCACACTCACTATCGTCCCATTAAAACACACCCAGAATATTTATCCATCGTCACCCACACTCACTATCGTCCCATTAAAACACACGCAGAATATTTATCCATCGTCACCCACACTCACTATCGTCCCATTAAAACACACCCAGATATTTATCCATCGTCACCCACACTCACTGTAACGTCCCATTAAAACACACCCAGAATATTTATCCATCGTCACCCACACTCACTATCGTCCCATTAAAACACACCCAGAATATTTATCCATCGTCACCCACACTCACTATCGTCCCATTAAAACACACCCAGAATATTTATCCATCGTCACCCACACTCACTATCGTCCCATTAAAACACACCCAGAATATTTATCCATCGTCACCCACACTCACTGTAACGTCCCATTAAAACACACCCAGAATATTTATCCATCGTCACCCACACTCACTATCGTCCCATTAAAACACACCCAGAATATTTATCCATCGTCACCCACACTCACTATCGTCCCATTAAAACACACCCAGAATATTTATCCATCATCACCCACACTCACTGTAACGTCCCATTAAAACTCACCCAGAATATTTATCCATCGTCACCCACACTCACTATCGTCCCATTAAAACACACCCAGAATATTTATCCATCGTCACCCACACTCACTATCGTCCCATTAAAACACACCCAGAATATTTATCCATCGTCACCCACACTCACTGTAACGTCCCATTAAAACACACCCAGAATATTTATCCATCGTCACCCACACTCACTGTAACGTCCCATTAAAACACACCCAGAATATTTATCCATCGTCACCCACACTCACTATCGTCCCATTAAAACACACCCAGAATATTTATCCATCGTCACCCACACTCACTGTAACGTCCCCATTAAAACACACCCAGAATATTTATCCATCGTCACCCACACTCACTATCGTCCCATTAAACACACCCAGAATATTTATCCATCGTCACCCACACTCACTATCGTCCCATTAAAACACACCCAGAATATTTATCCATCGTCACCCACACTCACTGTAACGTCCCATTAAGACACACCCAGAATATTTATCCATCGTCACCCACACTCACTATTGTCCCATTAAAACACACCCAGAATATTTATCCATCGTCACCCACACTCACTATCGTCCCATTAAAACACACCCAGAGTATTTATCCATCGTCACCCACACTCACTATCGTCCCATTAAAACACACCCAGAATATTTATCCATCGTCACCCACACTCACTTTAACGTCCCATTAAAACACACCCAGAATATTTATCCATCGTCACCCACACTCACTGTAACGTCCCATTAAAACACACCCAGAATATTTATCCATCGTCACCCACACTCACTGTAACGTCCCATTAAAACACACCCAGAATATTTATCCATCGTCACCCACACTCACTGTAACGTCCCATTAAAACACACCCAGAATATTTATCCATCGTCACCCACACTCACTATCGTCCCATTAAAACACACCCAGAATATTTATCCATCGTCACCCACACTCACTATCGTCCCATTAAAACACACCCAGAATATTTATCCATCGTCACCCACACTCACTGTAACGTCCCATTAAAACACACCCAGAATATTTATCCATCGTCACCCACACTCACTATCGTCCCATTAAAACACACCCAGGAATATTTATCCATCGTCACCCACACTCACTATCGTCCCATTAAAACACACCCAGAATATTTATCCATCGTCACCCACACTCACTGTAACGTCCCATTAAAACACACCCAGAATATTTATCCATCGTCACCCACACTCACTATCGTCCCATTAAAACACACCCAGAATATTTATCCATCGTCACCCACACTCACTATCGTCCCATTAAAACACACCCAGAATATTTATCCATCGTCACCCACACTCACTATCGTCCCATTAAAACACACCCAGAATATTTATCCATCGTCACCCACACTCACTGTAACGTCCCATTAAAACACACCCAGAATATTTATCCATCGTCACCCACTCTCACTATCGTCCCATTAAAACACACCCAGAATATTTATCCATCGTCACCCACACTCACTGTAACGTCCCATTAAAACACACCCAGAATATTTATCCATCGTCACCCACACTCACTATCGTCCCATTAAAACACACCCAGAATATTTATCCATCGTCACCCACACTCACTGTAACGTCCCATTAAAACACACCCAGAATATTTATCCATCGTCACCACACTCACTGTAACGTCCCATTAAAACACACCCAGAATATTTATCCATCGTCACCCACACTCACTGTAACGTCCCATTAAAACTCACCCAGAATATTTATCCATTGTCACCCACACTCACTGTAACGTCCCATTAAAACACACCCAGAATATTTATCCATCGTCACCCACACTCACTATCGTCCCATTAAAACACACCCAGATATTTATCCATCGTCACCCACACTCACTGTAACGTCCCATTAAAACACACCCAGAATATTTATCCATCGTCACCCACACTCACTGTAACGTCCCATTAAAACACACCCAGAATATTTATCCATCGTCACCCACACTCACTGTAACGTCCCATTAAAACACACCCAGAATATTTATCCATCGTCACCCACACTCACTGTAACGTCCCATTAAAACACACCCAGAATATTTATCCATCGTCACCCACACTCACTATCGTCCCATTAAAACACACCCAGAATATTTATACATCGTCACCCACACTCACTATCGTCCCATTAAAACACACCCAGAATATTTATCCATCGTCACCCACACTCACTGTAACGTCCCATTAAAACACACCAGAATATTTATCCATCGTCACCCACACTCACTGTAACGTCCCATTAAAACACACCCAGAATATTTATCCATCGTCACCCACACTCACTATCGTCCCATTAAAACACACCCAGAATATTTATCCATCGTCACCCACACTCACTATCGTCCCATTAAAACACACCCAGAATATTTATCCATCGTCACCCACACTCACTATCGTCCCATTAAAACACACCCAGAATATTTATCCATCATCACCCACACTCACTATCGTCCCATTAAAACACACCCAGAATATTTATCCATCGTCACCCACACTCACTATCGTCCCATTAAAACACACCCAGAATATTTATCCATCGTCACCCACACTCACTATCGTCCCATTAAAACACACCCAGAATATTTATCCATCGTCACCCACACTCACTGTAACGTCCCATTAAAACACACCCAGAATATTTATCCATCGTCACCCACACTCACTGTAACGTCCCATTAAAACACACCCAGAATATTTATCCATCGTCACCCACACTCACTGTAACGTCCCATTAAAAACACACCCAGAATATTTATCCATCGTCACCCACACTCACTATCGTCCCATTAAAACACACCCAGAATATTTATCCATCGCCACCCACACTCACTGTAACGTCCCATTAAAACACACCCAGAATATTTATCCATCGTCACCCACACTCACTATCGTCCCATTAAAACACACCCAGAATATTTATCCATCGTCACCCACACTCACTGTAACGTCCCATTAAAACACACCCAGAATATTTATCCATCGTCACCCACACTCACTATCGTCCCATTAAAACACACCCAGAATATTTATCCATCGTCACCCACACTCACTATCGTCCCATTAAAACACACCCAGAATATTTATCCATCGTCACCCACACTCACTGTAACGTCCCATTAAAACACACCCAGAATATTTATCCATCGTCACCCACACTCACTGTAACGTCCCATTAAAACACACCCAGAATATTTATCCATCGTCACCCACACTCACTGTAACGTCCCATTAAAACACACCCAGAATATTTATCCATCGTCACCCACACTCACTATCGTCCCATTAAAACACACCCAGAATATTTATCCATCGTCACCCACACTCACTGTAACGTCCCATTAAAACACACCCAGAATATTTATCCATCGTCACCCACACTCACTATCGTCCCATTAAAACACACCCAGAATATTTATCCATCGTCACCCACACTCACTATCGTCCCATTAAAACACACCCAGAATATTTATCCATCGTCACCCACACTCACTGTAACGTCCCATTAAAACACACCCAGAATATTTATCCATCGTCACCCACACTCACTATCGTCCCATTAAAACACACCCAGAATATTTATCCATCGTCACCCACACTCACTGTAACGACCCATTAAAACACACCCAGAATATTTATCCATCGTCACCCACACTCACTATCGTCCCATTAAAACACACCCAGAATATTTATCCATCGTCACCCACACTCACTGTAACGTCCCATTAAAACACACCCAGAATATTTATCCATCGTCACCCACACTCACTATCGTCCCATTAAAACACACCCAGAATATTTATCCATCGTCACCCACACTCACTATCGTCCCATTAAAACACACCCAGAATATTTATCCATCGCCACCCACACTCACTGTAACGTCCCATTAAAACACACCCCAGAATATTTATCCATCGTCACCCACACTCACTGTAACGTCCCATTAAAACACACCCAGAATATTTATCCATCGTCACCCACACTCACTATCGTCCCATTAAAACACACCCAGAATATTTATCCATCGTCACCCACACTCACTGTAACGTCCCATTAAAACACACCCAGAATATTTATCCATCGTCACCCACACTCACTATCGTCCCATTAAAACACAACACCCAGAATATTTATCCATCGTCACCCACACTCACTGTAACGTCCCATTAAAACACACCCAGAATATTTATCCATCGTCACCCACACTCACTATCGTCCCATTAAAACACACCCAGAATATTTATCCATCGTCACCCACACTCACTATCGTCCCATTAAAACTCACCCAGAATATTTATCCATCGTCACCCACACTCACTATCGTCCCATTAAAACACACCCAGAATATTTATCCATCGTCACCCACACTCACTGTAACGTCCCATTAAAACACACCCAGAATATTTATCCATCGTCACCCACACTCACTATCGTCCCATTAAAACACACCCAGAATATTTATCCATCGTCACCCACACTCACTGTAACGTCCCATTAAAACACACCCAGAATATTTATCCATCGTCACCCACACTCACTATCGTCCCATTAAAACACACCCAGAATATTTATCCATCGTCACCCACACTCACTGTAACGTCCCATTAAAACACACCCAGAATATTTATCCATCATCACCCACACTCACTGTAACGACCCATTAAAACACACCCAGAATATTTATCCATCGTCACCCACACTCACTGTAACGTCCCATTAAAACTCACCCAGAATATTTATCCATCGTCACCCACACTCACTGTAACGTCCCATTAAAACACACCCAGAATATTTATCCATCGTCACCCACACTCACTATCGTCCCATTAAAACACACCCAGAATATTTATCCATCGTCACCCACACTCACTATCGTCCCATTAAAACACACCCAGAATATTTATCCATCGTCACCCACACTCACTGTAACGTCCCATTAAAACACACCCAGAATATTTATCCATCGTCACCCACACTCACTATCGTCCCATTAAAACACACCCAGAATATTTATCCATCGTCACCCACACTCACTATCGTCCCATTAAAACACACCCAGAATATTTATCCATCGTTACCCACACTCACTATCGTCCCATTAAAACACACCCAGAATATTTATCCATCGTCACCCACACTCACTGTAACGTCCCATTAAAACACACCCAGAATATTTATCCATCGTCACCCACACTCACTGTAACGTCCCATTAAAACACACCCAGAATATTTATCCATCGTCACCCACACTCACTATCGTCCCATTAAAACACACCCAGAATATTTATCCATCGTTACCCACACTCACTATCGTCCCATTAAAACACACCCAGAATATTTATCCATCGTCACCCACACTCACTGTAACGTCCCATTAAAACACACCCAGAATATTTATCCATCGTCACCCACACTCACTGTAACGTCCCATTAAAACACACCCAGAATATTTATCCATCGTCACCCACACTCACTATCGTCCCATTAAAACACACCCAGAATATTTATCCATCGTCACCCACACTCACTATCGTCCCATTAAAACACACCCAGAATATTTATCCATCGTCACCCACACTCACTGTAACGTCCCATTAAAACACACCCAGAATATTTATCCATCGTCACCCACACTCACTATCGTCCCATTAAAACTCACCCAGAATATTTATCCATCGTCACCCACACTCACTGTAACGTCCCATTAAAACACACCCAGAATATTTATCCATCGTCACCCACACTCACTGTAACGTCCCATTAAAACACACCCAGAATGTTTATCCATCGTCACCCACACTCACTATCGTCCCATTAAAACACACCCAGAATATTTATCCATCGTCACCCACACTCACTGTAACGTCCCATTAAAACACACCCAGAATATTTATCCATCGTCACCCACACTCACTGTAACGTCCCATTAAAACACACCCAGAATATTTATCCATCGTCACCCACACTCACTATCGTCCCATTAAAACACACCCAGAATATTTATCCATCGTCACCCACACTCACTATCGTCCCATTAAAACACACCCAGAATATTTATCCATCGTCACCCACACTCACTATCGTCCCATTAAAACACACCCAGAATATTTATCCATCGTCACCCACACTCACTGTAACGTCCCATTAAAACACACCCAGAATATTTATCCATCGTCACCCACACTCACTATCGTCCCATTAAAACACACCCAGAATATTTATCCATCGTCACCCACACTCACTGTAACGTCCCATTAAAACACACCCAGAATATTTATCCATCGTCACCCACACTCACTGTAACGTCCCATTAAAACACACCCAGAATATTTATCCATCGTCACCCACACTCACTATCGTCCCATTAAAACACACCCAGAATATTTATCCATCGTCACCCACACTCACTGTAACGTCCCATTAAAACACACCCAGAATATTTATCCATCGTCACCCACACTCACTGTAACGTCCCATTAAAACACACCCAGAATATTTATCCATCGTCACCCACACTCACTATCGTCCCATTAAAACACACCCAGAATATTTATCCATCGTCACCCACACTCACTGTAACGTCCCATTAAAACACACCCAGAATATTTATCCATCGTCACCCACACTCACTGTAACGTCCCATTAAAACACACCCAGAATATTTATCCATCGTCACCCACACTCACTGTAACGTCCCATTAAAACACACCCAGAATATTTATCCATCGTCACCCACACTCACTATCGTCCCATTAAAACACACCCAGAATATTTATCCATCGTCACCCACACTCACTGTAACGTCCCATTAAAACACACCCAGAATATTTATCCATCGTCACCCACACTCACTATCGTCCCATTAAAACACACCCAGAATATTTATCCATCGTCACCCACACTCACTGTAACGTCCCATTAAAACACACCCAGAATATTTATCCATCGTCACCCACACTCACTATCGTCCCATTAAAACACACCCAGAATATTTATCCATCGTCACCCACACTCACTATCGTCCCATTAAAACACACCCAGAATATTTATCCATCGTCACCCACACTCACTATCGTCCCATTAAAACACACCCAGAATATTTATCCATCGTCACCCACACTCACTGTAACGTCCCATTAAAACACACCCAGAATATTTATCCATCGTCACCCACACTCACTATCGTCCCATTAAAACACACCCAGAATATTTATCCATCGTCACCCACACTCACTATCGTCCCATTAAAACACACCCAGAATATTTATCCATCGTCACCCACACTCACTATCGTCCCATTAAAACACACCCAGAATATTTATCCATCGTCACCCACACTCACTGTAACGTCCCATTAAAACACACCCAGAATATTTATCCATCGTCACCCACACTCACTATCGTCCCATTAAAACACACCCAGAATATTTATCCATCGTCACCCACACTCACTATCGTCCCATTAAAACACACCCAGAATATTTATCCATCGTCACCCACACTCACTGTAACGTCCCATTAAAACACACCCAGAATATTTATCCATCGTCACCCACACTCACTGTAACGTCCCATTAAAACACACCCAGAATATTTATCCATCGTCACCCACACTCACTATCGTCCCATTAAAACACACCCAGAATATTTATCCATCGTCACCCACACTCACTATCGTCCCATTAAAACACACCCAGAATATTTATCCATCGTCACCCACACTCACTATCGTCCCATTAAAACACACCCAGAATATTTATCCATCGTCACCCACACTCACTGTAACGTCCCATTAAAACACACCCAGAATATTTATCCATCGTCACCCACACTCACTGTAACGTCCCATTAAAACACACCCAGAATATTTATCCATCGTCACCCACACTCACTGTAACGTCCCATTAAAACACACCCAGAATATTTATCCATCGTCACCCACACTCACTATCGTCCCATTAAAACACACCCAGAATATTTATCCATCGTCACCCACACTCACTGTAACGTCCCATTAAAACACACCCAGAATATTTATCCATCGTCACCCACACTCACTGTAACGTCCCATTAAAACACACCCAGAATATTTATCCATCGTCACCCACACTCACTGTAACGTCCCATTAAAACACACCCAGAATATTTATCCATCGTCACCCACACTCACTATCGTCCCATTAAAACACACCCAGAATATTTATCCATCGTCACCCACACTCACTGTAACGTCCCATTAAAACACACCCAGAATATTTATCCATCGTCACCCACACTCACTGTAACGTCCCATTTAAACACACCCAGAATATTTATCCATCGTCACCCACACTCACTATCGTCCCATTAAAACACACCCAGAATATTTATCCATCGTCACCCACACTCACTGTAACGTCCCATTAAAACACACCCAGAATATTTATCCATCGTCACCCACACTCACTGTAACGTCCCATTAAAACACACCCAGAATATTTATCCATCGTCACCCACACTCACTGTAACGTCCCATTAAAACACACCCAGAATATTTATCCATCGTCACCCACACTCACTATCGTCCCATTAAAACACACCCAGAATATTTATCCATCGTCACCCACACTCACTGTAACGACCCATTAAAACTCACCCAGAATATTTATCCATCGTCACCCACACTCACTGTAACGTCCCATTAAAACACACCCAGAATATTTATCCATCGTCACCCACACTCACTATCGTCCCATTAAAACACACCCAGAATATTTATCCATCGTCACCCACACTCACTATCGTCCCATTAAAACACACCCAGAATATTTATCCATCGTCACCCACACTCACTGTAACGTCCCATTAAAACACACCCAGAATATTTATCCATCGTCACCCACACTCACTATCGTCCCATTAAAACACACCCAGAATATTTATCCATCGTCACCCACACTCACTATCGTCCCATTAAAACACACCCAGAATAATTATCCATCGTCACCGACACTCACTGTATCGTCCCATTAAAACACACCCAGAATATTTATCCATCGTCACCCACACTCACTATCGTCCCATTAAAACACACCCAGAATATTTATCCATCGTCACCCACACTCACTGTAACGTCCCATTAAAACACACCCAGAATATTTATCCATCGTCACCCACACTCACTGTAACGTCCCATTAAAACACACCCAGAATATTTATCCATCGTCACCCACACTCACTGTAACGTCCCATTAAAACACACCCAGAATATTTATCCATCGTCACCCACACTCACTGTAACGTCCCATTAAAACACACCCAGAATATTTATCCATCGTCACCCACACTCACTATCGTCCCATTAAAACACACCCAGAATATTTATACATCGTCACCCACACTCACTGTAACGTCCCATTAAAACACACCCAGAATATTTATCCATCGTCACCCACACTCACTATCGTCCCATTAAAACACACCCAGAATATTTATCCATCGTCACCCACACTCACTGTATCGTCCCATTAAAACACACCCAGAATATTTATCCATCGTCACCCACACTCACTATCGTCCCATTAAAACACACCCAGAATATTTATCCATCGTCACCCACACTCACTATCGTCCCATTAAAACACACCCAGAATATTTATCCATCTTCACCCACACTCACTGTAACGTCCCATTAAAACACACCCAGAATATTTATCCATCGTCACCCACACTCACTATCGTCCCATTAAAACACACCCAGAATATTTATCCATCGTCACCCACACTCACTATCGTCCCATTAAAACACACCCAGAATATTTATCCATCGTCACCCACACTCACTATCGTCCCATTAAAACACACCCAGAATATTTATCCATCATCACCCACACTCACTGTAACGTCCCATTAAAACACACCCAGAATATTTATCCATCGTCACCCACACTCACTGTAACGTCCCATTAAAACACCCAGAATATTTATCCATCGTCACCCACACTCACTTTAACGTCCCATTAAAACACACCCAGAATATTTATCCATCGTCACCCACACTCACTATCGTCCCATTAAAACACACCCAGAATATTTATCCATCGCCACCCACACTCACTGTAACGTCCCATTTAAACACACCCAGAATATTCATCCATCGTCACCCACACTCACTATCGTCCCATTAAAACACACCCAGAATATTTATCCATCGTCACCCACACTCACTGTAACGTCCCATTAAAACACACCCAGAATATTAATCCATCGTCACCCACACTCACTATCGTCCCATTAAAACACACCCAGAATATTTATCCATCGCCACCCACACTCACTGTAACGTCCCATTTAAACACACCCAGAATATTCATCCATCGTCACCCACACTCACTATCGTCCCATTAAAACACACCCAGAATATTTATCCATCGTCACCCACACTCACTGTAACGTCCCATTTAAACACACCCAGAATATTCATCCATCGTCACCCACACTCACTATCGTCCCATTTAAACACACCCAGAATATTTATCCATCGTCACCCACACTCACTATCGTTCCATTAAAACACACCCAGAATATTTATCCATCGTCACCCACACTCACTATCGTCCCATTAAAACACACCCAGAATATTTATCCATCGTCACCCACACTCACTATCGTCCCATTAAAACACACCCAGAATATTTATCCATCGTCACCCACACTCACTATCGTCCCATTAAAACACACCCAGAATATTTATCCATCATCACCCACACTCACTGTAACGTCCCATTAAAACACACCCAGAATATTCATCCATCGCCACCCACACTCACTGTAACGTCCCATTAAAACACACCCAGAATATTTATCCATCGTCACCCACACTCACTATCGTCCCATTAAAACACACCCAGAATATTTATCCATCGTCACCCACACTCACTATCGTCCCATTAAAACACACCCAGAATATTTATCCATCGTCACCCACACTCACTGTAACGTCCCATTAAAACACACCCAGAATATTTATCCATCGTCACCCACACTCACTGTAACGTCCCATTAAAACACACCCAGAATATTTATCCATCGTCACCCACACTCACTGTAACGTCCCATTAAAACACACCCAGAATATTTATCCACCGTCACCCACACTCACTATCGTCCCATTAAAACACACCCAGAATATTTATCCATCGTCACCCACACTCACTGTAACGTCCCATTAAAACACACCCAGAATATTTATCCATCGTCACCCACACTCACTGTAACGTCCCATTAAAACACACCCAGAATATTTATCCATCGTCACCCACACTCACTATCGTCCCATTAAAACACACCCAGAATATTTATCCATCGTCACCCACACTCACTGTAACGTCCCATTAAAACTCACCCAGAATATTTATCCATCGTCACCCACACTCACTATCGTTCCATTAAAACACACCCAGAATATTTATCCATCGTCACCCACACTCACTGTAACGTCCCATTAAAACACACCCAGAATATTTATCCATCGTCACCCACACTCACTGTAACGTCCCATTAAAACACACCCAGAATATTTATCCATCGTCACCCACACTCACTGTAACGTCCCATTAAAACACACCCAGAATATTTATCCATCGTCACCCACACTCAGTGTAACGTCCCATTAAAACACACCCCGAATATTTATCCATCGTCACCCACACTCACTATCGTCCCATTAAAACACACCCAGAATATTTATCCATCGTCACCCACACTCACTATCGTCCCATTAAAACACACCCAGAATAATTATCCATCGTCACCCACACTCACTGTAACGTCCCATTAAAACACACCCAGAATATTTATCCATCGTCACCCACACTCACTATCGTCCCATTAAAACACACCCAGAATATTTATCCATCGTCACCCACACTCACTGTAACGTCCCATTAAAACACACCCAGAATATTTATCCATCGTCACCCACTCTCACTATCGTCCCATTAAAACACACCCAGAATATTTATCCATCGTCACCCACACTCACTGTAACGTCCCATTAAAACACACCCAGAATATTTATCCATCGTCACCCACACTCACTATCGTCCCATTAAAACACACCCAGAATATTTATCCATCGTCACCCACACTCACTATCGTCCCATTAAAACACACCCAGAATATTTATCCATCGTCGCCCACACTCACTGTAACGTCCCATTAAAACACACCCCGAATATTTATCCATCGTCACCCACACTCACTATCGTCCCATTAAAACACACCCAGAATATTTATCCATCGTCACCCACACTCACTATCGTCCCATTAAAACACACCCAGAATATTTATCCATCGTCACCCACACTCACTGTAACGTCCCATTAAAACACACCCAGAATATTTATCCATCGTCACCCACACTCACTATCGTCCCATTAAAACACACCCAGAATATTTATCCATCGTCACCCACACTCACTGTAACGTCCCATTAAAACACACCCAGAATATTTATCCATCGTCACCCACACTCACTGTAACGTCCCATTAAAACACACCCAGAATATTTATCCATCGTCACCCACAATCACTATCGTCCCATTAAAACACACCCAGAATATTTATCCATCGTCACCCACACTCACTATCGTCCCATTAAAACACACCCAGAATATTTATCCATCGTCACCCACACTCACTATCGTCCCATTAAAACACACCCAGAATATTTATCCATCGTCACCCACACTCACTATCGTCCCATTAAAACACACCCAGAATATTTATCCATCGTCACCCACACTCACTGTAACGTCCCATTAAAACACACCCAGAATATTTATCCATCGTCACCCACACTCACTATCGTCCCATTAAAACACACCCAGAATATTTATCCATCGTCATCCACACTCACTGTAACGTCCCATTAAAACACACCCAGAATATTTATCCATCGTCACCCACACTCACTATCGTCCCATTAAAACACACCCAGAATATTTATCCATCGTCACCCACACTCACTATCGTCCCATTAAAACACACCCAGAATATTTATCCATCGTCACCCACACTCACTATCGTCCCATTAAAACACACCCAGAATATTTATCCATCGTCACCCACACTCACTATCGTCCCATTAAAACACACCCAGAATATTTATCCATCGTCACCCACACTCACTGTAACGTCCCATTAAAACACACCCAGAATATTTATCGATCGTCACCCACACTCACTGTAACGTCCCATTAAAACACACCCAGAATATTTATCCATCGTCACCCACACTCACTGTAACGACCCATTAAAACACACCCAGAATATTTATCCATCGTCACCCACACTCACTATCGTCCCATTAAAACACACCCAGAATATTTATCCATCGTCACCCACACTCACTGTAACGACCCATTAAAACACACCCAGAATATTTATCCATCGTCACCCACACTCACTATCGTCCCATTAAAACACACCCAGAATATTTATCCATCGTCGCCCACACTCACTGTAACGTCCCATTAAAACACACCCCGAATATTTATCCATCGTCACCCACACTCACTATCGTCCCATTAAAACACACCCAGAATATTTATCCATCGTCACCCACACTCACTATCGTCCCATTAAAACACACCCAGAATATTTATCCATCGTCACCCACACTCACTGTAACGTCCCATTAAAACACACCCAGAATATTTATCCATCGTCACCCACACTCACTGTAACGTCCCATTAAAACACACCCAGAATATTTATCCATCGTCACCCACACTCACTGTAACGTCCCATTAAAACACACCCAGAATATTTATCCATCGTCACCCACACTCACTATCGTCCCATTAAAACACACCCAGAATATTTATCCATCGTCACCCACACTCACTGTAACGTCCCATTAAAACACACCCAGAATATTTATCCATCGTCACCCACACTCACTGTAACGTCCCATTAAAACACACCCAGAATATTTATCCATCGTCACCCACTCTCACTATCGTCCCATTAAAACACACCCAGAATATTTATCCATCGTCACCCACACTCACTGTAACGTCCCATTAAAACACACCCAGAATATTTATCCATCGTCACCCACACTCACTATCGTCCCATTAAAACACACCCAGAACATTTATCCATCGTCACCCACACTCACTGTAACGTCCCATTAAAACACACCCAGAATATTTATCCATCGTCACCCACACTCACTATCGTCCCATTAAAACACACCCAGAATATTTATCCATCGTCACCCACACTCACTATCGTCCCATTAAAACACACCCAGAATATTTATCCATCGTCACCCACACTCACTGTAACGTCCCATTAAAACACACCCAGAATATTTATCCATCGTCACCCACACTCACTGTAACGTCCCATTAAAACACACCCAGAATATTTATCCATCGTCATCCACACTCACTGTAACGTCCCATTAAAACACACCCAGAATATTTATCCATCGTCACCCACACTCACTATCGTCCCATTAAAACACACCCAGAATATTTATCCATCGTCACCCACACTCACTATCGTCCCATTAAAACACACCCAGAATATTTATCCATCGTCACCCACACTCACTATCGTCCCATTAAAACACACCCAGAATATTTATCCATCGTCACCCACACTCACTGTAACGTCCCATTAAAACACACCCAGAATATTTATCCATCGTCACCCACACTCACTATCGTCCCATTAAAACACACCCAGAATATTTATCCATCGTCACCCACACTCACTATCGTCCCATTAAAACACACCCAGAATATTTATCCATCGTCACCCACACTCACTGTAACGTCCCATTAAAACACACCCAGAATATTTATCCATCGCCACCCACACTCACTGTAACGTCCCATTAAAACACACCCAGAATATTTATCAATCGTCACCCACACTCACTATCGTCCCATTAAAACACACCCAGAATATTTATCCATCGTCACCCACACTCACTGTAACGTCCCATTAAAACACACCCAGAATATTTATCCATCGTCACCCACACTCACTATCGTCCCATTAAAACACACCCAGAATATTTATCCATCGTCACCCACACTCACTATCGTCCCATTAAAACACACCCAGAATATTTATCCATCGTCACCCACACTCACTGTAACGTCCCATTAAAACACACCCAGAATATTTATCCATCGTCACCCACACTCACTATCGTCCCATTAAAACACACCCAGAATATTTATCCATCGTCACCCACACTCACTATCGTCCCATTAAAACACACCCAGAATATTTATCGATCGTCACCCACACTCAGTGTAACGTCCCATTAAAACACACCCCGAATATTTATCCATCGTCACCCACACTCACTATCGTCCCATTAAAACACACCCAGAATATTTATCCATCGTCACCCACACTCACTATCGTCCCATTAAAACACACCCAGAATATTTATCCATCGTCACCCACACTCACTGTAACGTCCCATTAAAACACACCCAGAATATTTATCCATCGTCACCCACACTCACTGTAACGTCCCATTAAAACACACCCAGAATATTTATCCATCGTCACCCACACTCACTGTAACGTCCCATTAAAACACACCCAGAATATTTATCCATCGTCACCCACACTCACTGTAACGTCCCATTAAAACACACCCAGAATATTTATCCATCGTCACCCACACTCACTATCGTCCCATTAAAACACACCCAGAATATTTATCCATCGTCACCCACACTCACTGTAACGTCCCATTAAAACACACCCAGAATATTTATCCATCGTCACCCACACTCACTATCGTCCCATTAAAACACACCCAGAATATTTATCCATCGTCACCCACACTCACTGTAACGTCCCATTAAAACACACCCAGAATATTTATCCATCGTCACCCACACTCACTATCGTCCCATTAAAACACACCCAGAATATTTATCCATCGTCACCCACACTCACTATCGTCCCATTAAAACACACCCAGAATATTTATCCATCGTCACCCACACTCACTGTAACGTCCCATTAAAACACACCCAGAATATTTATCCATCGTCACCCACACTCACTATCGTCCCATTAAAACACACCCAGAATATTTATCCATCGTCACCCACACTCACTATCGTCCCATTAAAACACACCCAGAATATTTATCCATCGTCACCCACACTCACTGTAACGTCCCATTAAAACACACCCAGAATATTTATCGATCGTCACCCACACTCAGTGTAACGTCCCATTAAAACACACCCCGAATATTTATCCATCGTCACCCACACTCACTATCGTCCCATTAAAACACACCCAGAATATTTATCCATCGTCACCCACACTCACTATCGTCCCATTAAAACACACCCAGAATATTTATCCATCGTCACCCACACTCACTGTAACGTCCCATTAAAACACACCCAGAATATTTATCCATCGTCACCCACACTCACTATCGTCCCATTAAAACACACCCAGAATATTTATCCATCGTCACCCACACTCACTGTAACGTCCCATTAAAACACACCCAGAATATTTATCCATCGTCACCCACTCTCACTATCGTCCCATTAAAACACACCCAGAATATTTATCCATCGTCACCCACACTCACTGTAACGTCCCATTAAAACACACCCAGAATATTTATCCATCGTCACCCACACTCACTATCGTCCCATTAAAACACACCCAGAATATTTATCCATCGTCACCCACACTCACTGTAACGTCCCATTAAAACACACCCAGAATATTTATCCATCGTCACCCACACTCACTATCGTCCCATTAAAACACACCCAGAATATTTATCCATCGTCACCCACACTCACTATCGTCCCATTAAAACACACCCAGAATATTTATCCATCGTCACCCACACTCACTATCGTCCCATTAAAACACACCCAGAATATTTATCCATCGTCACCCACACTCACTGTAACGTCCCATTGAAACACACCCAGAATATTTATCCATCGTCACCCACACTCACTATCGTCCCATTAAAACACACCCAGAATATTTATCCATCGTCACCCACACTCACTATCGTCCCATTAAAACACACCCAGAATATTTATCCATCGTCACCCACACTCACTGTAACGTCCCAATAAAACACACCCAGAATATTTATCCATCGTCACCCACACTCACTATCGTCCCATTAAAACACACCCAGAATATTTATCCATCGTCACCCACACTCACTGTAACGTCCCATTAAAACACACCCAGAATATTTATCCATCGTCACCCACACTCACTATCGTCCCATTAAAACACACCCAGAATATTTATCCATCGTCACCCACACTCACTGTAACGTCCCATTAAAACACACCCAGAATATTTATCCATCGTCACCCACACTCACTGTAACGTCCCATTAAAACACACCCAGAATATTTATCCATCGTCACCCACACTCACTATCGTCCCATTAAAACACACCCAGAATATTTATCCATCGTCACCCACACTCACTATCGTCCCATTAAAACACACCCAGAATATTTATCCATCGTCACCCACACTCACTATCGTCCCATTAAAACACACCCAGAATATTTATCCATCGTCACCCACACTCACTATCGTCCCAATAAAACACACCCAGAATATTTATCCATCGTCACCCACACTCACTATCGTCCCATTAAAACACACCCAGAATATTTATCCATCGTCACCCACACTCACTGTAACGTCCCATTAAAACACACCCAGAATATTTATCCATCGTCACCCACACTCACTATCGTCCCATTAAAACACACCCAGAATATTTATCCATCGTCACCCACACTCACTGTAACGTCCCATTAAAACACACCCAGAATATTTATCCATCGTCACCCACACTCACTGTAACGTCCCATTAAAACACACCCAGAATATTTATCCATCGTCACCCACACTCACTATCGTCCCATTAAAACACACCCAGAATATTTATCCATCGTCACCCACACTCACTATCGTCCCATTAAAACACACCCAGAATATTTATCCATCGTCACCCACACTCACTATCGTCCCATTAAAACACACCCAGAATATTTATCCATCGTCACCCACACTCACTGTAACGTCCCATTAAAACACACCCAGAATATTTATCCATCGTCACCCACACTCACTGTAACGTCCCATTAAAACACACCCAGAATATTTATCCATCGTCACCCACACTCACTATCGTCCCATTAAAACACACCCAGAATATTTATCCATCGTCACCCACACTCACTGTAACGTCCCATTAAAACACACCCAGAATATTTATCCATCGTCACCCACACTCACTGTAACGTCCCATTAAAACACACCCAGAATATTTATCCATCGTCACCCACACTCACGATCGTCCCATTAAAACACACCCAGAATATTTATCCATCGTCACCCACACTCACTGTAACGTCCCATTAAAACACACCCAGAATATTTATCCATCGTCACCCACACTCACTGTAACGTCCCATTAAAACACACCCAGAATATTTATCCATCGTCACCCACACTCACTGTAACGTCCCATTAAAACACACCCAGAATATTTATCCATCGTCACCCACACTCACTGTAACGTCCCATTAAAACACACCCAGAATATTTATCCATCGTCACCCACACTCACTGTAACGTCCCATTAAAACACACCCAGAATATTTATCCATCGTCACCCACACTCACTATCGTCCCATTAAAACACACCCAGAATATTTATCCATCGTCACCCACACTCACTATCGTCCCATTAAAACACACCCAGAATATTTATCCATCGTCACCCACACTCACTATCGTCCCATTAAAACACACCCAGAATATTTATCCATCGTCACCCACACTCACTATCGTCCCATTAAAACACACCCAGAATATTTATCCATCGTCACCCACACTCACTATCGTCCCATTAAAACACACCCAGAATATTTATCCATCGTCACCCACACTCACTATCGTCCCATTAAAACTCACCCAGAATATTTATCCATCGTCACCCACACTCACTGTAACGTCCCATTAAAACACACCCAGAATATTTATCCATCGTCACCCACACTCACTATCGTCCCATTAAAACACACCCAGAATATTTATCCATCGTCACCCACACTCACTATCGTCCCATTAAAACACACCCAGAATATTTATCCATCGTCACCCACACTCACTATCGTCCCATTAAAACACACCCAGAATATTTATCCATCATCACCCACACTCACTGTAACGTCCCATTAAAAGACACCCAGAATATTTATCCATCGTCACCCACACTCACTATCGTCCCATTAAAACACACCCAGAATATTTATCCATCGTCATCCACACTCACTATCGTCCCATTAAAACACACCCAGAATATTTATCCATCGTCACCCACACTCACTGTAACGTCCCATTAAAACACACCCAGAATATTTATCCATCGTCGCCCACACTCACTGTAACGTCCCATTAAAACACACCCAGAATATTTATCCATCGTCACCCACACTCACTATCGTCCCATTAAAACACATCCAGAATATTTATCCATCGTCACCCACACTCACTGTAACGTCCCATTAAAACACACCCAGAATATTTATCCATCGTCACCCACACTCACTGTAACGTCCCATTAAAACACACAAAGAACAAACAAAGAACAAAGAAATGTACAGCACAGGAACAGGCCCTTCGGCCCTCCAAGCCCGTGCCGACCATACTGCCCGACTAAACTACAATCTTCTACACTTCCTGGGTCCGTATCCTTCTATTCCCGTCCTATTCATATATTTGTCAAGATGCCCCTTAAATGTCCCTATCGTCCCTGCCTCCACTACCTCCTCCGGTAGTGAGTTCCAGGCACCCACTACCCTCTGCGTAAAAAACTTGCCTCGTACATCTACTCTAAACTTTGCCCCTCTCACCTTAAACCTATGCCCCCTAGTAATTGACCCCTCTACCCTGGGGAAAAGCCTCTGACTATCCACTCTGTCTATGCCCCTCATAATTTTGTATACCTCTATCAGGTCGCCCCTCAACCTCCTTCGTTCCAGTGAGAACAAACCGAGTTTATTCAATCGCTCCTCATAGCTTATGCCCTCCATACCAGGCAACATTCTGGTAAATCTCTTCTGCACCCTCTCTAAAGCCTCCACATCCTTCTGGTAGTGTGGCGACCAGAATTGAACACTATACTCCAAGTGTGGCCTAACTAAGGTTCTATACAGCTGCAACATGACTTGCCAATTCTTATACTCAATGCCCCGGCCAATGAAGGCAAGCATGCCGTATGCCTTCTTGACTACCTTCTCCACCTGTGTAGCCCCTTTCAGTGATCTGTGGACCTGTACTCCTAGATCTCTTTGACTTTCAATACTCTTGAGGGTTCTACCATTCACTGTATACCCAGAATATTTATCCATCGTCACCCACACTCACTATCGTCCCATTAAAACACACCCAGAATATTTATCCATCGTCACCCACACTCACTATCGTCCCATTAAAACACACCCAGAATATTTATCCATCGTCACCCACACTCACTATCGTCCCATTAAAACACACCCAGAATATTTATCCATCGTCACCCACACTCACTATCGTCCCATTAAAACACACCCAGAATATTTATCCATCGTCACCCACACTCACTGTAACGTCCCATTAAAACACACCCAGAATATTTATCCATCGTCACCCACACTCACTATCGTCCCATTAAAACACACCCAGAATATTTATCCATCGTCACCCACACTCACTGTAACGTCCCATTAAAACACACCCAGAATATTTATCCATCGTCACCCACACTCACTGTAACGTCCCATTAAAACACTCCCAGAATATTTATCCATCGTCACCCACACTCACTGTAACGTCCCATTAAAACACACCCAGAATATTTATCCATCGTCACCCACACTCACTGTAACGTCCCATTAAAACACACCCAGAATATTTATCCATCGTCACCCACACTCACTATCGTCCCATTAAAACACACCCAGAATAATTATCCATCGTCACCCACACTCACTGTAACGTCCCATTAAAACACACCCAGAATATTTATCCATCGTCACCCACACTCACTATCGTCCCATTAAAACACACCCAGAATATTTATCCATCGTCACCCACACTCACTGTAACGTCCCATTAAAACACACCCAGAATATTTATCCATCGTCACCCACACTCACTGTAACGTCCCATTAAAACACTCCCAGAATATTTATCCATCGTCACCCACAGTCACTATCGTCCCATTAAAACACACCCAGAATATTTATCCATCGTCACCCACACTCACTATCGTCCCATTAAAACACACCCAGAATATTTATCCATCGTCACCCACACTCACTATCGTCCCATTAAAACACACCCAGAATATTTATCCATCGTCACCCACACTCACTATCGTCCATTAAAACACACCCAGAATATTTATCCATCGTCACCCACACTCACTGTAACGTCCCATTAAAACACACCCAGAATATTTATCCATCGTCACCCACACTCACTGTAACGTCCCATTAAAACACACCCAGAATATTTAGCCATCGTCACCCACACTCACTATCGTCCCATTAAAACACACCCAGAATATTTATCCATCGTCACCCACACTCACTATCGTCCCATTAAAACACACCCAGAATATTTAGCCATCGTCACCCACACTCACTATCGTCCCATTAAAACACACCCAGAATATTTATCCATCGTCACCCACACTCACTATCGTCCCATTAAAACACACCCAGAATATTTATCCATCGTCACCCACACTCACTATCGTCCCATTAAAACACACCCAGAATATTTATCCATCGTCACCCACACTCACTATCGTCCCATTAAAACACACCCAGAATATTTATCCATCGTCACCCACACTCACTATCGTCCCATTAAAACACACCCAGAATATTTATCCATCGTCACCCACACTCACTGTAACGTCCCATTAAAACGCACCCAGAATATTTATCCATCGTTACCCACACTCACTATCGTCCCATTAAAACACACCCAGAATATTTATCCATCGTCACCCACACTCACTATCGTCCCATTAAAACACACCCAGAATATTTATCCATCGTCACCCACACTCACTATCGTCCCATTAAAACACACCCAGAATATTTATCCATCGTCACCCACACTCACTGTAACGTCCCATTAAAACACACCCAGAATATTTATCCATCGTTACCCACACTCACTATCGTCCCATTAAAACACACCCAGAATATTTATCCATCGTCACCCACACTCACTATCGTCCCATTAAAACACACCCAGAATATTTATCCATCGTCACCCACACTCACTGTAACGTCCCATTAAAACACACCCAGAATATTTATCCATCGTCACCCACACTCACTGTAACGTCCCATTAAAACACTCCCAGAATATTTATCCATCGTCACCCACACTCACTATCGTCCCATTAAAACACACCCAGAATATTTATCCATCGTCACCCACACTCACTGTCACGTCCCATTAAAACACACCCAGAATATTTATCCATCGTCACCCACACTCACTATCGTCCCATTAAAACACACCCAGAATATTTATCCATCGTCACCCACACTCACTATCGTCCCATTAAAACACACCCAGAATATTTATCCATCGTCACCCACACTCACTATCGTCCCATTAAAACACACCCAGAATATTTATCCATCGTCACCCACACTCACTATCGTCCCATTAAAACACACCCAGAATATTTATCCATCGTCACCCCACTCACTAACGTCCCATTAAAACACACCCAGAATATTTATCCATCGTCACCCACACTCACTGTAACGTCCCATTAAAACACACCCAGAATATTTATCCATCGTCACCCACTCTCACTATCGTCCCATTAAAACACACCCAGAATATTTATCCATCGTCACCCACACTCACTATCGTCCCATTAAAACACACCCAGAATATTTATCCATCGTCACCCACACTCACTATCGTCCCATTAAAACACACCCAGAATATTTATCCATCGTCAACCACACTCACTATCGTCCCATTAAAACACACCCAGAATATTTATCCATCGTCACCCACACTCACTGTATCGTCCCATTAAAACACACCCAGAATATTTATCCATCGTCACCCACACTCACTGTAACGTCCCATTAAAACACACCCAGAATATTTATCCATCGTCACCCACACTCACTGTATCGTCCCATTAAAACACACCCAGAATATTTATCCATCGTCACCCACACTCACTATCGTCCCATTAAAACACACCCAGAATATTTATCCATCGTCACCCACACTCACTATCGTCCCATTAAAACACACCCAGAATATTTATCCATCGTCACCCACACTCACTGTAACGTCCCATTAAAACACACCCAGAATATTTATCCATCGTCACCCACACTCACTATCGTCCCATTAAAACACACCCAGAATATTTATCCATCGTCACCCACACTCACTATCGTCCCATTAAAACACACCCAGAATATTTATCCATCGTCACCCACACTCACTGTAACGTCCCATTAAAACACACCCAGAATATTTATCCATCGTCACCCACACTCACTATCGTCCCATTAAAACACACCCAGAATATTTATCCATCGTCACCCACACTCACTATCGTCCCATTAAAACACACCCAGAATATTTATCCATCGTCACCCACACTCACTATCGTCCCATTAAAACACACCCAGAATATTTATCCATCGTCACCCACACTCACTATCGTCCCATTAAAACACACCCAGAATATTTATCCATCGTCACCCACACTCACTATCGTCCCATTAAAACACACCCAGAATATTTATCCATCGTCACCCACACTCACTGTAACGTCCCATTAAAACTCACCCAGAATATTTATCCATCGTCACCCACACTCACTATCGTCCCATTAAAACACACCCAGAATATTTATCCATCGTCACCCACACTCACTGTAACGTCCCATTAAAACACACCCAGAATATTTATCCATCGTCACCCACACTCACTGTAACGTCCCATTAAAACACACCCAGAATATTTATCCATCGTCACCCACACTCACTGTAACGTCCCATTAAAACACACCCAGAATATTTATCCATCGTCACCCACACTCACTATCGTCCCATTAAAACACACCCAGAATATTTATCCATCATCACCCACACTCACTGTAACGTCCCATTAAAACACACCCAGAATATTTATCCATCGTCACCCACACTCACTGTAACGTCCCATTAAAACACACCCAGAATATTTATCCATCGTCACCCACACTCACTATCGTCCCATTAAAACACACCCAGAATATTTATCCATCGTCACCCACACTCACTATCGTCCCATTAAAACACACCCAGAATATTTATCCATCGTCACCCACACTCACTGTAACGTCCCATTAAAACGCACCCAGAATATTTATCCATCATCACCCACACTCACTGTAACGTCCCATTAAAACACACCCAGAATATTTATCCATCGTCACCCACACTCACTGTAACGTCCCATTAAAACACACCCAGAATATTTATCCATCGTCACCCACACTCACTATCGTCCCATTAAAACACACCCAGAATATTTATCCATCGTCACCCACACTCACTATCGTCCCATTAAAACTCACCCAGAATATTTATCCATCGTCACCCACACTCACTGTAACGTCCCATTAAAACACACCCAGAATATTTATCCATCATCACCCACACTCACTATCGTCCCATTAAAACACACCCAGAATATTTATCCATCGTCACCCACACTCACTGTAACGTCCCATTAAAACACACCCAGAATATTTATCCATCGTCACCCACACTCACTATCGTCCCATTAAAACACACCCAGAATATTTATCCATCGTCACCCACACTCACTATCGTCCCATTAAAACACACCCAGAATATTTATCCATCGTCACCCACACTCACTGTAACGTCCCATTAAAACACACCCAGAATATTTATCCATCGTCACCCACACTCACTGTAACGTCCCATTAAAACACACCCAGAATATTTATCCATCGTCACCCACACTCACTATCGTCCCATTAAAACACACCCAGAATATTTATCCATCGTCACCCACACTCATTATCGTCCGATTAAAACACACCCAGAATATTTATCCATCGTCACCCACACTCACTGTAACGTCCCATTTAAACACACCCAGAATATTCATCCATCGTCACCCACACTCACTATCGTCCCATTAAAACACACCCAGAATATTTATCCATCGTCACCCACACTCACTATCGTCCCATTAAAACACACCCAGAATATTTATCCATCGTCACCCACACTCACTGTAACGTCCCATTAAAACACACCCAGAATATTTATCCATCGTCACCCACACTCACTATCGTCCCATTAAAACACACCCAGAATATTTATCCATCGTCACCCACACTCACTGTAACGTCCCATTAAAACACACCCAGAATATTTATCCATCATCACCCACACTCACTGTAACGTCCCATTTAAACACACCCAGAATATTCATCCATCGTCACCCACACTCACTATCGTCCCATTAAAACACACCCAGAATATTTATCCATCGTCACCCACACTCACTATCGTCCCATTAAAACACACCCAGAATATTTATCCATCGTCACCCACACTCACTGTAACGTCCCATTAAAACACACCCAGAATATTTATCCATCGTCACCCACACTCACTATCGTCCCATTAAAACACACCCAGAATATTTATCCATCGTCACCCACACTCACTGTAACGTCCCATTAAAACACACCCAGAATATTTATCCATCGTCACCCACACTCACTATCGTCCCATTAAAACACACCCAGAATATTTATCCATCGTCACCCACACTCACTGTAACGTCCCATTAAAACACACCCAGAATATTTATCCATCGTCACCCACACTCACTATCGTCCCATTAAAACACACCCAGAATATTTATCCATCGTCACCCACACTCACTGTAACGTCCCATTAAAACACACCCAGAATATTTATCCATCGTCACCCACACTCACTGTAACGTCCCATTAAAACACACCCAGAATATTTATCCATCGTTACCCACACTCACTATCGTCCCATTAAAACACACCCAGAATATTTATCCATCGTCACCCACACTCACTGTAACGTCCCATTAAAACACACCCAGAATATTTATCCATCATCACCCACACTCACTGTAACGTCCCATTAAAACTCACCCAGAATATTTATCCATCGTCACCCACACTCACTGTAACGTCCCATTAAAACACACCCAGAATATTTATCCATCGTCACCCACACTCACTATCGTCCCATTAAAACACACCCAGAATATTTATCCATCGTCACCCACACTCACTGTAACGTCCCATTAAAACACACCCAGAATATTTATCCATCGTCACCCACACTCACTATCGTCCCATTAAAACACACCCAGAATATTTATCCATCGTCACCCACACTCACTGTAACGTCCCATTAAAACACACCCAGAATATTTATCCATCGTCACCCACACTCACTATCGTCCCATTAAAACACACCCAGAATATTTATCCATCGTCACCCACACTCACTGTAACGTCCCATTAAAACACACCCAGAATATTTATCCATCGTCACCCACACTCACTATCGTCCCATTAAAACACACCCAGAATATTTATCCATCGTCACCCACACTCACTGTAACGTCCCATTAAAACACACCCAGAATATTTATCCATCGTCACCCACACTCACTATCGTCCCATTAAAACACACCCAGAATATTTATCCATCGTCACCCACACTCACTATCGTCCCATTAAAACACACCCAGAATATTTATCCATCGTCACCCACACTCACTGTAACGTCCCATTAAAACACACCCAGAATATTTATCCATCGTCACCCACACTCACTGTAACGTCCCATTAAAACACACCCAGAATATTTATCCATCGTCACCCACACTCACTATCGTCCCATTAAAACACACCCAGAATATTTATCCATCGTCACCCACACTCACTGTAACGTCCCATTAAAACACACCCAGAATATTTATCCATCGTCACCCACACTCACTATCGTCCCATTAAAACTCACCCAGAATATTTATCCATCGTCACCCACACTCACTGTAACGTCCCATTAAAACACACCCAGAATATTTATCCATCATCACCCACACTCACTGTAACGTCCCATTAAAACACACCCAGAATATTTATCCATCGTCACCCACACTCACTGTAACGTCCCATTAAAACACACCCAGAATATTTATCCATCGTCACCCACACTCACTGTAACGTCCCATTAAAACACACCCAGAATATTTATCCATCGTCACCCACACTCACTATCGTCCCATTAAAACACACCCAGAATATTTATCCATCATCACCCACACTCACTGTAACGTCCCATTAAAACACACCCAGAATATTTATCCATCGTCACCCACACTCACTGTCGTCCCATTAAAACACACCCAGAATATTTATCCATCGTCACCCACACTCACTATCGTCCCATTAAAACACACCCAGAATATTTATCCATCGTCACCCACACTCACTGTAACGTCCCATTAAAACACACCCAGAATATTTATCCATCGTCACCCACACTCACTGTAACGTCCCATTAAAACACACCCAGAATATTTATCCATCGTCACCCACACTCACTATCGTCCCATTAAAACACACCCAGAATATTTATCCATCGTCACCCACACTCACTATCGTCCCATTAAAACACACCCAGAATATTTATCCATCGTTACCCACACTCACTATCGTCCCATTAAAACACACCCAGAATATTTATCCATCGTCACCCACACTCACTATCGTCCCATTAAAACACACCCAGAATATTTATCCATCGTCACCCACACTCACTGTAACGTCCCATTAAAACACACCCAGAATATTTATCCATCGTCACCCACACTCACTGTAACGTCCCATTAAAACACACCCAGAATATTTATCCATCGTCACCCACACTCACTATCGTCCCATTAAAACACACCCATAATATTTATCCATCGTCACCCACACTCACTATCGTCCCATTAAAACACACCCAGAATATTTATCCATCGTCACCCACACTCACTGTAACGTCCCATTAAAACACACCCAGAATATTTATCCATCGTCACCCACACTCACTGTAACGTCCCATTAAAACACACCCAGAATATTTATCCATCATCACCCACACTCACTGTAACGTCCCATTAAAACACACCCAGAATATTTATCCATCGTCACCCACACTCACTATCGTCCCATTAAAACACACCCAGAATATTTATCCATCGTCACCCACACTCACTGTAACGTCCCATTAAAACACACCCAGAATATTTATCCATCGTCACCCACACTCACTATCGTCCCATTAAAACACACCCAGAATATTTATCCATCGTCACCCACACTCACTGTAACGTCCCATTAAAACACACCCAGAATATTTATCCATCGTCACCCACACTCACTATCGTCCCATTAAAACACACCCAGAATATTTATCCATCGTCACCCACACTCACTGTAACGTCCCATTAAAACACACCCAGAATATTTATCCATCGTCACCCACACTCACTGTAACGTCCCATTAAAACACACCCAGAATATTTATCCATCGTCACCCACACTCACTATCGTCCCATTAAAACACACCCAGAATATTTATCCATCGTCACCCACACACACTGTAACGTCCCATTAAAACACACCCAGAATATTTATCCATCGTCACCCACACTCACTGTAACGTCCCATTAAAACACACCCAGAATATTTATCCATCGTCACCCACACTCACTGTAACGTCCCATTAAAACACACCCAGAATATTTATCCATCATCACCCACACTCACTGTAACGTCCCATTAAAACACACCCAGAATATTTATCCATCGTCACCCACACTCACTATCGTCCCATTAAAACACACCCAGAATATTTATCCATCGTCACCCACACTCACTATCGTCCCATTAAAACACACCCAGAATATTTATCCATCATCACCCACACTCACTGTAACGTCCCATTAAAACACACCCAGAATATTTATCCATCGTCACCCACACTCACTATCGTCCCATTAAAACACACCCAGAATATTTATCCATCGTCACCCACACTCACTGTAACGTCCCATTAAAACACACCCAGAATATTTATCCATCGTCACCCACACTCACTATCGTCCCATTAAAACACACCCAGAATATTTATCCATCGTCACCCACACTCACTATCGTCCCATTAAAACACACCCAGAATATTTATCCATCGTCACCCACACTCACTATCGTCCCATTAAAACACACCCAGAATATTTATCCATCGTCACCCACACTCACTGTAACGTCCCATTAAAACACACCCAGAATATTTATCCATCGTCACCCACTCTCACTGTAACGTCCCATTAAAACACACCCCGAATATTTATCCATCGTCACCCACACTCACTATCGTCCCATTAAAACACACCCAGAATATTTATCCATCGTCACCCACACTCACTATCGTCCCATTAAAACACACCCAGAATATTTATCCATCGTCACCCACACTCACTGTAACGTCCCATTAAAACACACCCAGAATATTTATCCATCGTCACCCACACTCACTATCGTCCCATTAAAACACACCCAGAATATTTATCCATCGTCACCCACACTCACTGTAACGTCCCATTAAAACACACCCAGAATATTTATCCATCGTCACCCACTCTCACTATCGTCCCATTAAAACACACCCAGAATATTTATCCATCGTCACCCACACTCACTGTAACGTCCCATTAAAACACACCCAGAATATTTATCCATCGTCACCCACACTCACTATCGTCCCATTAAAACACACCCAGAATATTTATCCATCGTCACCCACACTCACTGTAACGTCCCATTAAAACACACCCAGAATATTTATCCATCGTCACCCACACTCACTATCGTCCCATTAAAACACACCCAGAATATTTATCCATCGTCACCCACACTCACTATCGTCCCATTAAAACACACCCAGAATATTTATCCATCGTCACCCACACTCACTATCGTCCCATTAAAACACACCCAGAATATTTATCCATCGTCACCCACACTCACTGTAACGTCCCATTGAAACACACCCAGAATATTTATCCATCGTCACCCACACTCACTATCGTCCCATTAAAACACACCCAGAATATTTATCCATCGTCACCCACACTCACTATCGTCCCATTAAAACACACCCAGAATATTTATCCATCGTCACCCACACTCACTGTAACGTCCCAATAAAACACACCCAGAATATTTATCCATCGTCACCCACACTCACTATCGTCCCATTAAAACACACCCAGAATATTTATCCATCGTCACCCACACTCACTGTAACGTCCCATTAAAACACACCCAGAATATTTATCCATCGTCACCCACACTCACTATCGTCCCATTAAAACACACCCAGAATATTTATCCATCGTCACCCACACTCACTGTAACGTCCCATTAAAACACACCCAGAATATTTATCCATCGTCACCCACACTCACTGTAACGTCCCATTAAAACACACCCAGAATATTTATCCATCGTCACCCACACTCACTATCGTCCCATTAAAACACACCCAGAATATTTATCCATCGTCACCCACACTCACTATCGTCCCATTAAAACACACCCAGAATATTTATCCATCGTCACCCACACTCACTATCGTCCCATTAAAACACACCCAGAATATTTATCCATCGTCACCCACACTCACTATCGTCCCAATAAAACACACCCAGAATATTTATCCATCGTCACCCACACTCACTATCGTCCCATTAAAACACACCCAGAATATTTATCCATCGTCACCCACACTCACTGTAACGTCCCATTAAAACACACCCAGAATATTTATCCATCGTCACCCACACTCACTATCGTCCCATTAAAACACACCCAGAATATTTATCCATCGTCACCCACACTCACTGTAACGTCCCATTAAAACACACCCAGAATATTTATCCATCGTCACCCACACTCACTGTAACGTCCCATTAAAACACACCCAGAATATTTATCCATCGTCACCCACACTCACTATCGTCCCATTAAAACACACCCAGAATATTTATCCATCGTCACCCACACTCACTATCGTCCCATTAAAACACACCCAGAATATTTATCCATCGTCACCCACACTCACTATCGTCCCATTAAAACACACCCAGAATATTTATCCATCGTCACCCACACTCACTGTAACGTCCCATTAAAACACACCCAGAATATTTATCCATCGTCACCCACACTCACTGTAACGTCCCATTAAAACACACCCAGAATATTTATCCATCGTCACCCACACTCACTATCGTCCCATTAAAACACACCCAGAATATTTATCCATCGTCACCCACACTCACTGTAACGTCCCATTAAAACACACCCAGAATATTTATCCATCGTCACCCACACTCACTGTAACGTCCCATTAAAACACACCCAGAATATTTATCCATCGTCACCCACACTCACGATCGTCCCATTAAAACACACCCAGAATATTTATCCATCGTCACCCACACTCACTGTAACGTCCCATTAAAACACACCCAGAATATTTATCCATCGTCACCCACACTCACTGTAACGTCCCATTAAAACACACCCAGAATATTTATCCATCGTCACCCACACTCACTGTAACGTCCCATTAAAACACACCCAGAATATTTATCCATCGTCACCCACACTCACTGTAACGTCCCATTAAAACACACCCAGAATATTTATCCATCGTCACCCACACTCACTGTAACGTCCCATTAAAACACACCCAGAATATTTATCCATCGTCACCCACACTCACTATCGTCCCATTAAAACACACCCAGAATATTTATCCATCGTCACCCACACTCACTATCGTCCCATTAAAACACACCCAGAATATTTATCCATCGTCACCCACACTCACTATCGTCCCATTAAAACACACCCAGAATATTTATCCATCGTCACCCACACTCACTATCGTCCCATTAAAACACACCCAGAATATTTATCCATCGTCACCCACACTCACTATCGTCCCATTAAAACACACCCAGAATATTTATCCATCGTCACCCACACTCACTATCGTCCCATTAAAACTCACCCAGAATATTTATCCATCGTCACCCACACTCACTGTAACGTCCCATTAAAACACACCCAGAATATTTATCCATCGTCACCCACACTCACTATCGTCCCATTAAAACACACCCAGAATATTTATCCATCGTCACCCACACTCACTATCGTCCCATTAAAACACACCCAGAATATTTATCCATCGTCACCCACACTCACTATCGTCCCATTAAAACACACCCAGAATATTTATCCATCATCACCCACACTCACTGTAACGTCCCATTAAAAGACACCCAGAATATTTATCCATCGTCACCCACACTCACTATCGTCCCATTAAAACACACCCAGAATATTTATCCATCGTCATCCACACTCACTATCGTCCCATTAAAACACACCCAGAATATTTATCCATCGTCACCCACACTCACTGTAACGTCCCATTAAAACACACCCAGAATATTTATCCATCGTCGCCCACACTCACTGTAACGTCCCATTAAAACACACCCAGAATATTTATCCATCGTCACCCACACTCACTATCGTCCCATTAAAACACATCCAGAATATTTATCCATCGTCACCCACACTCACTGTAACGTCCCATTAAAACACACCCAGAATATTTATCCATCGTCACCCACACTCACTGTAACGTCCCATTAAAACACACAAAGAACAAACAAAGAACAAAGAAATGTACAGCACAGGAACAGGCCCTTCGGCCCTCCAAGCCCGTGCCGACCATACTGCCCGACTAAACTACAATCTTCTACACTTCCTGGGTCCGTATCCTTCTATTCCCGTCCTATTCATATATTTGTCAAGATGCCCCTTAAATGTCCCTATCGTCCCTGCCTCCACTACCTCCTCCGGTAGTGAGTTCCAGGCACCCACTACCCTCTGCGTAAAAAACTTGCCTCGTACATCTACTCTAAACTTTGCCCCTCTCACCTTAAACCTATGCCCCCTAGTAATTGACCCCTCTACCCTGGGGAAAAGCCTCTGACTATCCACTCTGTCTATGCCCCTCATAATTTTGTATACCTCTATCAGGTCGCCCCTCAACCTCCTTCGTTCCAGTGAGAACAAACCGAGTTTATTCAATCGCTCCTCATAGCTTATGCCCTCCATACCAGGCAACATTCTGGTAAATCTCTTCTGCACCCTCTCTAAAGCCTCCACATCCTTCTGGTAGTGTGGCGACCAGAATTGAACACTATACTCCAAGTGTGGCCTAACTAAGGTTCTATACAGCTGCAACATGACTTGCCAATTCTTATACTCAATGCCCCGGCCAATGAAGGCAAGCATGCCGTATGCCTTCTTGACTACCTTCTCCACCTGTGTAGCCCCTTTCAGTGATCTGTGGACCTGTACTCCTAGATCTCTTTGACTTTCAATACTCTTGAGGGTTCTACCATTCACTGTATACCCAGAATATTTATCCATCGTCACCCACACTCACTATCGTCCCATTAAAACACACCCAGAATATTTATCCATCGTCACCCACACTCACTATCGTCCCATTAAAACACACCCAGAATATTTATCCATCGTCACCCACACTCACTATCGTCCCATTAAAACACACCCAGAATATTTATCCATCGTCACCCACACTCACTATCGTCCCATTAAAACACACCCAGAATATTTATCCATCGTCACCCACACTCACTGTAACGTCCCATTAAAACACACCCAGAATATTTATCCATCGTCACCCACACTCACTATCGTCCCATTAAAACACACCCAGAATATTTATCCATCGTCACCCACACTCACTGTAACGTCCCATTAAAACACACCCAGAATATTTATCCATCGTCACCCACACTCACTGTAACGTCCCATTAAAACACTCCCAGAATATTTATCCATCGTCACCCACACTCACTGTAACGTCCCATTAAAACACACCCAGAATATTTATCCATCGTCACCCACACTCACTGTAACGTCCCATTAAAACACACCCAGAATATTTATCCATCGTCACCCACACTCACTATCGTCCCATTAAAACACACCCAGAATAATTATCCATCGTCACCCACACTCACTGTAACGTCCCATTAAAACACACCCAGAATATTTATCCATCGTCACCCACACTCACTATCGTCCCATTAAAACACACCCAGAATATTTATCCATCGTCACCCACACTCACTGTAACGTCCCATTAAAACACACCCAGAATATTTATCCATCGTCACCCACACTCACTGTAACGTCCCATTAAAACACTCCCAGAATATTTATCCATCGTCACCCACAGTCACTATCGTCCCATTAAAACACACCCAGAATATTTATCCATCGTCACCCACACTCACTATCGTCCCATTAAAACACACCCAGAATATTTATCCATCGTCACCCACACTCACTATCGTCCCATTAAAACACACCCAGAATATTTATCCATCGTCACCCACACTCACTATCGTCCATTAAAACACACCCAGAATATTTATCCATCGTCACCCACACTCACTGTAACGTCCCATTAAAACACACCCAGAATATTTATCCATCGTCACCCACACTCACTGTAACGTCCCATTAAAACACACCCAGAATATTTAGCCATCGTCACCCACACTCACTATCGTCCCATTAAAACACACCCAGAATATTTATCCATCGTCACCCACACTCACTATCGTCCCATTAAAACACACCCAGAATATTTAGCCATCGTCACCCACACTCACTATCGTCCCATTAAAACACACCCAGAATATTTATCCATCGTCACCCACACTCACTATCGTCCCATTAAAACACACCCAGAATATTTATCCATCGTCACCCACACTCACTATCGTCCCATTAAAACACACCCAGAATATTTATCCATCGTCACCCACACTCACTATCGTCCCATTAAAACACACCCAGAATATTTATCCATCGTCACCCACACTCACTATCGTCCCATTAAAACACACCCAGAATATTTATCCATCGTCACCCACACTCACTGTAACGTCCCATTAAAACGCACCCAGAATATTTATCCATCGTTACCCACACTCACTATCGTCCCATTAAAACACACCCAGAATATTTATCCATCGTCACCCACACTCACTATCGTCCCATTAAAACACACCCAGAATATTTATCCATCGTCACCCACACTCACTATCGTCCCATTAAAACACACCCAGAATATTTATCCATCGTCACCCACACTCACTGTAACGTCCCATTAAAACACACCCAGAATATTTATCCATCGTTACCCACACTCACTATCGTCCCATTAAAACACACCCAGAATATTTATCCATCGTCACCCACACTCACTATCGTCCCATTAAAACACACCCAGAATATTTATCCATCGTCACCCACACTCACTGTAACGTCCCATTAAAACACACCCAGAATATTTATCCATCGTCACCCACACTCACTGTAACGTCCCATTAAAACACTCCCAGAATATTTATCCATCGTCACCCACACTCACTATCGTCCCATTAAAACACACCCAGAATATTTATCCATCGTCACCCACACTCACTGTCACGTCCCATTAAAACACACCCAGAATATTTATCCATCGTCACCCACACTCACTATCGTCCCATTAAAACACACCCAGAATATTTATCCATCGTCACCCACACTCACTATCGTCCCATTAAAACACACCCAGAATATTTATCCATCGTCACCCACACTCACTATCGTCCCATTAAAACACACCCAGAATATTTATCCATCGTCACCCACACTCACTATCGTCCCATTAAAACACACCCAGAATATTTATCCATCGTCACCCCACTCACTAACGTCCCATTAAAACACACCCAGAATATTTATCCATCGTCACCCACACTCACTGTAACGTCCCATTAAAACACACCCAGAATATTTATCCATCGTCACCCACTCTCACTATCGTCCCATTAAAACACACCCAGAATATTTATCCATCGTCACCCACACTCACTATCGTCCCATTAAAACACACCCAGAATATTTATCCATCGTCACCCACACTCACTATCGTCCCATTAAAACACACCCAGAATATTTATCCATCGTCAACCACACTCACTATCGTCCCATTAAAACACACCCAGAATATTTATCCATCGTCACCCACACTCACTGTATCGTCCCATTAAAACACACCCAGAATATTTATCCATCGTCACCCACACTCACTGTAACGTCCCATTAAAACACACCCAGAATATTTATCCATCGTCACCCACACTCACTGTATCGTCCCATTAAAACACACCCAGAATATTTATCCATCGTCACCCACACTCACTATCGTCCCATTAAAACACACCCAGAATATTTATCCATCGTCACCCACACTCACTATCGTCCCATTAAAACACACCCAGAATATTTATCCATCGTCACCCACACTCACTGTAACGTCCCATTAAAACACACCCAGAATATTTATCCATCGTCACCCACACTCACTATCGTCCCATTAAAACACACCCAGAATATTTATCCATCGTCACCCACACTCACTATCGTCCCATTAAAACACACCCAGAATATTTATCCATCGTCACCCACACTCACTGTAACGTCCCATTAAAACACACCCAGAATATTTATCCATCGTCACCCACACTCACTATCGTCCCATTAAAACACACCCAGAATATTTATCCATCGTCACCCACACTCACTATCGTCCCATTAAAACACACCCAGAATATTTATCCATCGTCACCCACACTCACTATCGTCCCATTAAAACACACCCAGAATATTTATCCATCGTCACCCACACTCACTATCGTCCCATTAAAACACACCCAGAATATTTATCCATCGTCACCCACACTCACTATCGTCCCATTAAAACACACCCAGAATATTTATCCATCGTCACCCACACTCACTGTAACGTCCCATTAAAACTCACCCAGAATATTTATCCATCGTCACCCACACTCACTATCGTCCCATTAAAACACACCCAGAATATTTATCCATCGTCACCCACACTCACTGTAACGTCCCATTAAAACACACCCAGAATATTTATCCATCGTCACCCACACTCACTGTAACGTCCCATTAAAACACACCCAGAATATTTATCCATCGTCACCCACACTCACTGTAACGTCCCATTAAAACACACCCAGAATATTTATCCATCGTCACCCACACTCACTATCGTCCCATTAAAACACACCCAGAATATTTATCCATCATCACCCACACTCACTGTAACGTCCCATTAAAACACACCCAGAATATTTATCCATCGTCACCCACACTCACTGTAACGTCCCATTAAAACACACCCAGAATATTTATCCATCGTCACCCACACTCACTATCGTCCCATTAAAACACACCCAGAATATTTATCCATCGTCACCCACACTCACTATCGTCCCATTAAAACACACCCAGAATATTTATCCATCGTCACCCACACTCACTGTAACGTCCCATTAAAACGCACCCAGAATATTTATCCATCATCACCCACACTCACTGTAACGTCCCATTAAAACACACCCAGAATATTTATCCATCGTCACCCACACTCACTGTAACGTCCCATTAAAACACACCCAGAATATTTATCCATCGTCACCCACACTCACTATCGTCCCATTAAAACACACCCAGAATATTTATCCATCGTCACCCACACTCACTATCGTCCCATTAAAACTCACCCAGAATATTTATCCATCGTCACCCACACTCACTGTAACGTCCCATTAAAACACACCCAGAATATTTATCCATCATCACCCACACTCACTATCGTCCCATTAAAACACACCCAGAATATTTATCCATCGTCACCCACACTCACTGTAACGTCCCATTAAAACACACCCAGAATATTTATCCATCGTCACCCACACTCACTATCGTCCCATTAAAACACACCCAGAATATTTATCCATCGTCACCCACACTCACTATCGTCCCATTAAAACACACCCAGAATATTTATCCATCGTCACCCACACTCACTGTAACGTCCCATTAAAACACACCCAGAATATTTATCCATCGTCACCCACACTCACTGTAACGTCCCATTAAAACACACCCAGAATATTTATCCATCGTCACCCACACTCACTATCGTCCCATTAAAACACACCCAGAATATTTATCCATCGTCACCCACACTCATTATCGTCCGATTAAAACACACCCAGAATATTTATCCATCGTCACCCACACTCACTGTAACGTCCCATTTAAACACACCCAGAATATTCATCCATCGTCACCCACACTCACTATCGTCCCATTAAAACACACCCAGAATATTTATCCATCGTCACCCACACTCACTATCGTCCCATTAAAACACACCCAGAATATTTATCCATCGTCACCCACACTCACTGTAACGTCCCATTAAAACACACCCAGAATATTTATCCATCGTCACCCACACTCACTATCGTCCCATTAAAACACACCCAGAATATTTATCCATCGTCACCCACACTCACTGTAACGTCCCATTAAAACACACCCAGAATATTTATCCATCATCACCCACACTCACTGTAACGTCCCATTTAAACACACCCAGAATATTCATCCATCGTCACCCACACTCACTATCGTCCCATTAAAACACACCCAGAATATTTATCCATCGTCACCCACACTCACTATCGTCCCATTAAAACACACCCAGAATATTTATCCATCGTCACCCACACTCACTGTAACGTCCCATTAAAACACACCCAGAATATTTATCCATCGTCACCCACACTCACTATCGTCCCATTAAAACACACCCAGAATATTTATCCATCGTCACCCACACTCACTGTAACGTCCCATTAAAACACACCCAGAATATTTATCCATCGTCACCCACACTCACTATCGTCCCATTAAAACACACCCAGAATATTTATCCATCGTCACCCACACTCACTGTAACGTCCCATTAAAACACACCCAGAATATTTATCCATCGTCACCCACACTCACTATCGTCCCATTAAAACACACCCAGAATATTTATCCATCGTCACCCACACTCACTGTAACGTCCCATTAAAACACACCCAGAATATTTATCCATCGTCACCCACACTCACTGTAACGTCCCATTAAAACACACCCAGAATATTTATCCATCGTTACCCACACTCACTATCGTCCCATTAAAACACACCCAGAATATTTATCCATCGTCACCCACACTCACTGTAACGTCCCATTAAAACACACCCAGAATATTTATCCATCATCACCCACACTCACTGTAACGTCCCATTAAAACTCACCCAGAATATTTATCCATCGTCACCCACACTCACTGTAACGTCCCATTAAAACACACCCAGAATATTTATCCATCGTCACCCACACTCACTATCGTCCCATTAAAACACACCCAGAATATTTATCCATCGTCACCCACACTCACTGTAACGTCCCATTAAAACACACCCAGAATATTTATCCATCGTCACCCACACTCACTATCGTCCCATTAAAACACACCCAGAATATTTATCCATCGTCACCCACACTCACTGTAACGTCCCATTAAAACACACCCAGAATATTTATCCATCGTCACCCACACTCACTATCGTCCCATTAAAACACACCCAGAATATTTATCCATCGTCACCCACACTCACTGTAACGTCCCATTAAAACACACCCAGAATATTTATCCATCGTCACCCACACTCACTATCGTCCCATTAAAACACACCCAGAATATTTATCCATCGTCACCCACACTCACTGTAACGTCCCATTAAAACACACCCAGAATATTTATCCATCGTCACCCACACTCACTATCGTCCCATTAAAACACACCCAGAATATTTATCCATCGTCACCCACACTCACTATCGTCCCATTAAAACACACCCAGAATATTTATCCATCGTCACCCACACTCACTGTAACGTCCCATTAAAACACACCCAGAATATTTATCCATCGTCACCCACACTCACTGTAACGTCCCATTAAAACACACCCAGAATATTTATCCATCGTCACCCACACTCACTATCGTCCCATTAAAACACACCCAGAATATTTATCCATCGTCACCCACACTCACTGTAACGTCCCATTAAAACACACCCAGAATATTTATCCATCGTCACCCACACTCACTATCGTCCCATTAAAACTCACCCAGAATATTTATCCATCGTCACCCACACTCACTGTAACGTCCCATTAAAACACACCCAGAATATTTATCCATCATCACCCACACTCACTGTAACGTCCCATTAAAACACACCCAGAATATTTATCCATCGTCACCCACACTCACTGTAACGTCCCATTAAAACACACCCAGAATATTTATCCATCGTCACCCACACTCACTGTAACGTCCCATTAAAACACACCCAGAATATTTATCCATCGTCACCCACACTCACTATCGTCCCATTAAAACACACCCAGAATATTTATCCATCATCACCCACACTCACTGTAACGTCCCATTAAAACACACCCAGAATATTTATCCATCGTCACCCACACTCACTGTCGTCCCATTAAAACACACCCAGAATATTTATCCATCGTCACCCACACTCACTATCGTCCCATTAAAACACACCCAGAATATTTATCCATCGTCACCCACACTCACTGTAACGTCCCATTAAAACACACCCAGAATATTTATCCATCGTCACCCACACTCACTGTAACGTCCCATTAAAACACACCCAGAATATTTATCCATCGTCACCCACACTCACTATCGTCCCATTAAAACACACCCAGAATATTTATCCATCGTCACCCACACTCACTATCGTCCCATTAAAACACACCCAGAATATTTATCCATCGTTACCCACACTCACTATCGTCCCATTAAAACACACCCAGAATATTTATCCATCGTCACCCACACTCACTATCGTCCCATTAAAACACACCCAGAATATTTATCCATCGTCACCCACACTCACTGTAACGTCCCATTAAAACACACCCAGAATATTTATCCATCGTCACCCACACTCACTGTAACGTCCCATTAAAACACACCCAGAATATTTATCCATCGTCACCCACACTCACTATCGTCCCATTAAAACACACCCATAATATTTATCCATCGTCACCCACACTCACTATCGTCCCATTAAAACACACCCAGAATATTTATCCATCGTCACCCACACTCACTGTAACGTCCCATTAAAACACACCCAGAATATTTATCCATCGTCACCCACACTCACTGTAACGTCCCATTAAAACACACCCAGAATATTTATCCATCATCACCCACACTCACTGTAACGTCCCATTAAAACACACCCAGAATATTTATCCATCGTCACCCACACTCACTATCGTCCCATTAAAACACACCCAGAATATTTATCCATCGTCACCCACACTCACTGTAACGTCCCATTAAAACACACCCAGAATATTTATCCATCGTCACCCACACTCACTATCGTCCCATTAAAACACACCCAGAATATTTATCCATCGTCACCCACACTCACTGTAACGTCCCATTAAAACACACCCAGAATATTTATCCATCGTCACCCACACTCACTATCGTCCCATTAAAACACACCCAGAATATTTATCCATCGTCACCCACACTCACTGTAACGTCCCATTAAAACACACCCAGAATATTTATCCATCGTCACCCACACTCACTGTAACGTCCCATTAAAACACACCCAGAATATTTATCCATCGTCACCCACACTCACTATCGTCCCATTAAAACACACCCAGAATATTTATCCATCGTCACCCACACACACTGTAACGTCCCATTAAAACACACCCAGAATATTTATCCATCGTCACCCACACTCACTGTAACGTCCCATTAAAACACACCCAGAATATTTATCCATCGTCACCCACACTCACTGTAACGTCCCATTAAAACACACCCAGAATATTTATCCATCATCACCCACACTCACTGTAACGTCCCATTAAAACACACCCAGAATATTTATCCATCGTCACCCACACTCACTATCGTCCCATTAAAACACACCCAGAATATTTATCCATCGTCACCCACACTCACTATCGTCCCATTAAAACACACCCAGAATATTTATCCATCATCACCCACACTCACTGTAACGTCCCATTAAAACACACCCAGAATATTTATCCATCGTCACCCACACTCACTATCGTCCCATTAAAACACACCCAGAATATTTATCCATCGTCACCCACACTCACTGTAACGTCCCATTAAAACACACCCAGAATATTTATCCATCGTCACCCACACTCACTATCGTCCCATTAAAACACACCCAGAATATTTATCCATCGTCACCCACACTCACTATCGTCCCATTAAAACACACCCAGAATATTTATCCATCGTCACCCACACTCACTATCGTCCCATTAAAACACACCCAGAATATTTATCCATCGTCACCCACACTCACTGTAACGTCCCATTAAAACACACCCAGAATATTTATCCATCGTCACCCACACTCACTATCGTCCCATTAAAACACACCCAGAATATTTATCCATCGTCACCAACCCTCTCTTCAGTCCCTCTGTTTGAAGGCTATTGTATCCATTGTTCAAGTTTGGTTAGTTTTGACCATCTAAAGTTTTCCCTGTTGCGTGGGCTTCACCCCCACAGCCTAATAAGATGTGGAGGGTAGTTTGATTGGTGACGCTAAATTGCTCCTTAACTGTGAAAAACAGTTTGTGTACTCCAAATTTATTTTAAAATGTATTTTTTTCTGTCCCAACTTGAGACTAGTTTACCTGTAATGTAATCTTGATTATTTGGTGATTGAATCTCTGTTTCTTGTGTCTTTCCCCCGATCACTGGGCTGATTCACTCTTTATTAGAATAATGATTTTTCCAATCTGTCTGCAGAAATGCTGCTTTTGATCTTTATTCCGTTGTCAGACTGACGTGATGAAGTGTTAACAATGCAGGTTATATCACTGGCTCACTGTTCTCGACCTTCCCAGACTGAATCGAGAGACACCAGATTAAATGGAAGATCCTGTTTTGAGAGCATTGTGAGGTTCTGGGGTTTAATTGCAGAGGGAGCGATTGTGAAATGAAGTGTATGCTGAGCTGACGATGACTGTGCCGAGGATTGTTCACTTCATGGTGCTCTGGTCGAGTGAGATGTTTGTCTTTGGTAAGTTGTTTTATTCCTGACCTTGAACTGACATCTTATTTTCCGTTACAGGCTCAAGAAGAGCAGAGAATGGATGCTGTGTGTGTGGGTAAGGTCACTTTCCCGTGCCCAGCAGGTCAGGGACAGGTTCATCGTCTCCTCCTGCGCCATGATCAGCTCCTTGACATCCACAGCCGCCTCATCTCCTAGACATCGCGTCAAGGACTCTGTCTCCTGTACTTCAAGCAAATCTGCTACTTGCTTCATCAGTGTCGGGGCGCAAACCGCATCAATCTCGCTGAATCCTAACCGGTGACACATTCTTGCTGTGAGAGACTAAATTGCTCCGCTTGGAGACCGCTGTGGTTACGACACCCCCTCGTAGCCTGCAGTCTCGGTAACTGTTCCCGTCATTGTCTTTCTGTCCTTAACTGAAATATTACACAGATTAGACCCAGTGAGTCCAGACTTTACTCAGCTCTCTGTAACCAATACTTTCCATCGATTCACTTACTCCCCGAGGTCAGCAAGTCTCTCTTATATCAATCCCTTTAAACGTCGAGAAATGTGGCACATTCTTTGAGACGACCGCCTTCAACGTGGGGCAATGGTCGGTGAGTCTCATTTTTCTCTGTTTTCGCTGCGTGTCAGTGGGAGTGAGCAGGAGCCTCTGGTACCTCCCTCTGACCACAGGAGCCTCTGGTACCTCCCTCTGACCACAGGAGCCTCTCGTCAAACTGAGTATGGGTAACAGATCCTCAACTCTCTCTCACTCTCTCACACTCACTCTCACTCACTCTCACGCTCTCTCACCCTCACTCTCACTCACTCACTCACACTCACTCTTTCTCTCTCACTCTCACGCTCTGTCACTCTCTCTCACTCTCTCTAATCTTTTATTCTTGTTCCCACCTTCACTCCATCGTCTCTCTCTCTATCTCCACTCCCTTTCTTTCCTCGCCCATCTCCTCTCACCTCCATTTCTCTTTTCATCCCCTCCTCCCTGGCCCTTTCCTCCCTCCCTCCAAATCTCTCAACCTCCGTCCCTCCCTCCTCGATCCCCCCAGTCCCTCCTCGATCCCCCCAGTCCCTCCTCGATCCCCCCAGTCCCTCCTCGATCCCCCCAGTCCCTCCTCGATCCCCCCAGTCCCTCCTCGATCGCTCCAATCTCTCCTCGATCGCCCCAGTCCCTCCTCGATCGCCCCAGTCCCTCCTCGATCCCCCCAGTCCCTCCTCGATCGCCCCAGTCCCTCCTCGATCCCCCCAGTCCCTCCTCGATCGCTCCAATCTCTCCTCGATCGCCCCAGTCCCTCCTCGATCGCCCCAGTGCCTCCTCGATCCCCCCACTCCCTCCTAGATCGCCCCACTCCCTCCTCGATCCCCCCAATCCCTCCTCAATCCCCCCAGTCCCTCCTCGATCCCCCCAGTCCCTCCTCGATCCCCCCAGTCCCTCCTCGATCCCCCCAGTCCCTCCTCGATCCCCCCAGTCCCTCCTCGATCCCCCCAGTCCCTCCTCGATCGCTCCAATCTCTCCTCGATCGCCCCAGTCCCTCCTCGATCCCCCCAGTCCCTCCTCGATCCCCCCAGTCCCTCCTCGATCGCTCCAATCTCTCCTCGATCGCCCAGTCCCTCCTCGATCGCCCCAGTGCCTCCTCGATCCCCCCACTCCCTCCTAGATCGCCCCACTCCCTCCTCGATCCCCCCAATCCCTCCTCAATCCCCCCAGTCCCTCCTCGATCCCCCCAGTCCCTCCTCGATCCCCCCAGTCCCTCCTCGATCCCCCCAGTCCCTCCTCGATCGCTCCAATCTCTCCTCGATCGCCCCAGTCCCTCCTCGATCGCCCCAGTCCCTCCTCGATCCCCCCAGTCCCTCCTCGATCGCTCCAATCTCTCCTCGATCGCCCCAGTCCCTCCTCGATCGCCCCAGTGCCTCCTCGATCCCCCCACTCCCTCCTAGATCGCCCCACTCCCTCCTCGATCCCCCCAATCCCTCCTCAATCCCCCAGTCCCTCCTCGATCCCCCCACTCCCTCCTCGATCCCCCCACTCCCTCCTCGATCCCCCCACTCCCTCCTCGATCCCCCCACTCCCTCCTCGATCCCCCCACTCCCTCCTCGATCCCCCCAGTCCCTCCTCGATCCCCCCAGTCCCCCCTCGATCGCCCCAGTCCCTCCTCGATCGCCCCAGTCCCCCTTCATTCCCCCCAGTCCCCTCTCGATCCCCCCAGTCCCTCCTCGATCCCCCCAGTCCCTCCTCGATCCCCCCAGTCCCTCCTCGATCCCCCCAGTCCCTCCTCGATCCCCCCAGTCCCTCCTCGATCCCCCCAGTCCCTCCTCGATCGCCCCACTCCCTCCTCGATCCCCCCACTCCCTCCTCGATCCCCCCCACTCCCTCCTCGATCCCCCCACTCCCTCCTCGATCCCCCCACTCCCTCCTCGATCCCCCCAGTCCCTCCTCGATCCCCCCAGTCCCTCCTCGGTCGCCCCAGTCCCTCCTCGATCGCCCCAGTCCCCCCTCGATCGCCCCAGTCCCTCCTCGGTCGCCCCAGTCCCTCCTCGATCGCCCCAGTCCCTCCTCGATCGCCCCAGTCCCTCCTCGATCGCCCCAGTCCCTCCTCGATCGCCCCAGTCCCTCCTCCATCCCCCAGTCCCTCATCGATCACCCCAGTCCCTCCTCGATCCCTCCAGTCTCTCCTCGATCGCCCCAGTCCCTCCTCCCTCGATCGCCCCAGTCCCTCCTCGATCGCTCGAGTCCCCCCTCGATCAGCCCAGTCCCTCCTCGATCCCCCCAGTCCCTCCTCGATCCCCCCAGTCCCTCCTCGATCCCCCCAGTCCCTCCTCGATCCCCCCAGTCCCTCCTCGATCCCCCCAGTCCCCCTTCTATCCCCCCAGTCCCTCCTCCATCCCCCAGTCCCTCCTCGATCGCCCCAGTCCCTCCTCGATCGCCCCAGTCCCTCCTCGATCGCTTGAGTCCCCCCTCGATCGCCCCAGTCCCTCCTCGATCCCCCAGTCCCTCCTCGATCCCCCCCAGTCCCCCCTCCATCCTCCAGTCCCTCCTCGATCGCCCCAGTCCCTCCTCGATCGCCCCAGTCCCTCCTCGATCGCCCCAGTCCCTCCTCGATCGCCTCAGTCCCTCCCTCCTATACCTCCTCCCCCCTCCACACACACACTTTGCCGCCGCACCTCACCCCTATATCCCCTTTCTCATTGGGAGTTTGTAGTTAGCGAAGGGGTCAGTGAAAGAGTGTGTAACTGAGGTTAGCGCAGTCCCGGCCTGTGTAACTGAGGTTAGCGCAGTCCAGGCCTGTGTAACAGAGATCAGCGCAGTCCCGGCCTGTGTAACTGAGGTCAGCGCACTCCCGGCCTGTGTAACTGAGGTCAGCGCAGTCCCAGCCTGTGTACCTGAGGTTAGTGCAGTCCCAGCCTGTGTAACAGAGGTCAGCGCAGTCCCGGCCTGTGTAACAGAGGTCAGCGCAGTCCCGGCCTGTGTAACTGAGGTCAACGCAGTCCCAGCCTGTGTACCTGAGGTTAGTGCAGTCCCGGCCTGTGTAACTGAGATCAGCGCAGTCCCGGTGTGTGTAACTGAGGTCAGCGCAGTCCCGGCCTGTGTAACTGAGGTCAGCGCAGTCCCGGCCTGTGTACCTGAAGTCAGTGCAGTCCCGGCCTGTGTAACTGAGATCAGCGCAGTCCCGGCCTGTGTAACTGAGATCAGCCCAGTCCCGGCCTGTGTACCTGAGGTCAGCGCAGTCCTGGTGTGTGTAACTGAGGTCAGCACAGTCCCGGTGTGTGTAACTGAGGTTAGCGCAGTCCCGCCCTGTGTAACTGAGGTTAGCGCACTCCCGGTGTGTGTAATTGTGGTTAGCGCAGTCCCGCCCTGTGTAACTGAGGTTAGCGCAGTCCCGGTGTGTGTAACTGAGGTTAGCGCAGTCCCGGCGTGTGTAACTGAGGTTAGCGCAGTCCCGCCCTGTGTAACTGAGGGGATAGCGCAGTCCCGGCCTGTGTAACTGAGGTCAGTGCAGTCCCGTCCTGTGTAACTGAGGGATAGCTCAGTCCCGGCCTGTGTAACTGAGGTCAGCGCAGTCCTGTCCTGTGCAACTGAGGGATAGCGCAGTCCCGCCCTGTGTAACTGAGGGATAGCGCAGTCCCGCCCTGTGTAACTGAGGTTAGCGCAGTCCCGCCCTGTGTAACTGAGGGGATAGCGCAGTCCCGGCCTGTGTAACTGAGGGATAGCGCAGTCCCGGCCTGTGTAACTGAGGGGATAGCGCAGTCCCGGCCTGTGTAACTGAGGGATAGCGCAGTCCCGGCCTGTGTAACTGAGGGGATAGCGCAGTCCCGGCCTGTGTAACTGAGGTTAGCGCAGTCCCGCCCTGTGTAACTGAGGTTAGCGCAGTCCTGCCCTGTGTAACTGAGGGGATAGCGCAGTCCCAGCCTGTGTAACTGAGGGATAGCGCAGTCCCGCCCTGTGTAACTGAGGGATAGCGCAGTCCCGCCCTGTGAAACTGAGGGATAGCGCAGTCCCGCCCTGTGTAACTGAGGGATAGCGCAGTCCCGCCCTGTGTAACTGAGGGATAGCGCAGTCCCGCCCTGTGTAACTGAGGGATAGCGCAGTCCCGCCCTGTGTAACTGAGGGATAGCGCAGTCCCGCCCTGTGTAACTGAGGGATAGCGCAGTCCTGCCCTGTGTAACTGAGGGATAGCGCAGTCCCGGCCTGTGTAACTGAGGGATAGCACAGTCCCGGCCTGTGTAACTGAGGGATAGCGCAGTCCCGGCCTGTGTAACTGAGGGATAGCGCAGTCCCGGCCTGTGTAACTGAGGGATAGCGCAGTCCCGCCCTGTGTAACTGAGGGATAGCGCAGTCCCGCCCTGTGTAACTGAGGGATAGCGCAGTCCCGGCCTGTGTAACTGAGGGATAGCGCAGTCCCGGCCTGTGTAACTGAGGGATAGCGCCGTCCCGGCCTGTGTAACTGAGGGATAGCGCAGTCCCGGCTCCCGACATTGGCCTTGGTGGAAGGTTTGAGTTTGAATCTGCTCACTGTCTCCAATCAGGAGGTCCTTTGTGTTTAAACAAAAAACTCGATGGGCCGAATGGCCTCCTGCACTGTGCATTCTATGAAGTCTATAAGGCGATTGAGGTGATGAAGTGTGTTGTATGTTAAGGAACAAACCGTATTTAATCCGTCTGTATGAAGTAATGCTTCAGCGTTTAATAAAATCTGGGTCAGCATCAAATCACTTCATCCACTTTTTCTTTTGTTGAAGTTTTAAATGTTGGAGCCCAGCTCTCTAATCACAGCCCGGCTCTCTAATCACAGCCCAGCTCTCTAATCACCGCCCTGCTCTCCAATCACAGCCCGGCTCTCCAATCACAGTCCCGCTCTCCAATCACAGTCCCGCTCTCCAATCACAGTCCCGCTCTCCAATCACAGTCCGGCTCTCCAATCACAGTCCGGCTCTCCAATCACAGCCCGGCTCTCCAATCACAGCCCGGCTCTCCAATCACAGCCCGGCTCTCCAATCACAGTCCCGCTCTCCAATCACAGTCCCGCTCTCCAATCACAGTCCCGCTCTCCAATCACAGTCCGGCTCTCCAATCACAGTCCCGCTCTCCAATCACAGTCCGGCTCTCCAATCACAGTCCCGCTCTCCAATCACAGCCCGGCTCTCCAATCACAGCCCGGCTCTCCAATCACAGCCCGGCTCTCCAATCACAGCCCCGCTCTCCAATCACAGTCCCGCTCTCCAATCACAGTCCCGCTCTCCAATCACAGTCCCGCTCTCCAATCACAGTCTGGCTCTCCAATCACAGTCCGGCTCTCCAATCACCGCCCGGCTCTCTAATCACCGCCCGGCTCTCCAATCACCGCCCGGCTCTCCAATCACCGCCCGGCTCTCCAATCACCGCCCGGCTCTCCAATCACAGCCCGGCTCTCCAATCACAGCCCGGCTCTCCAATCACAGCCCGGCTCTCCAATCACCGCCCGGCTCTCCAATCACAGCCCGGCTCTCCAATCACAGCCCGGCTCTCCAATCACAGCCCGGCTCTCTAATCACAGCCCGGCTCTCCAATCACAGCCCGGCTCTCTAATCACAGCCCGGCTCTCCAATCACAGCCCGGCTCTCTAATCACAGCCCGGCTCTCTAATCACAGCCCGGCTCTCCAATCACAGCCCGGCTCTCTAATCACAGCCCGGCTCTCTAATCACAGCCCGGCTCTCCAATCACAGCCCGGCTCTCCAATCACAGCCCGGCTCTCTAATCACAGCCCGGCTCTCTAATCACAGTCCCGCTCTCCAATCACAGCCCGGCTCTCTAATCACAGCCCGGCTCTCTAATCACAGCCCGGCTCTCCAATCACAGCCCGGCTCTCCAATCACAGCCCGGCTCTCCAATCACAGCCCGGCTCTCCAATCACAGCCCGGCTCTCCAATCACAGCCCGGCTCTCCAATCACAGCCCGGCTCTCCAATCACAGCCCGGCTCTCCAATCACCGCCCGGCTCTCCAATCACCGCCCGGCTCTCCAATCACAGCCCGGCTCTCCAATCACAGCCCGGCTCTCCAATCACAGCCCGGCTCTCCAATCACAGCCCGGCTCTCCAATCACAGCCCGGCTCTCCAATCACTGCCCGGCTCTCCAATCACTGCCCGGCTCTCCAATCACAGTCCCGCTCTCCAATCACCGCCCGGCTCTCCAATCACAGCCCGGCTCTCCAATCACCGCCCTGCTCTCCAATCACAGCCCGGCTCTCCAATCACAGCCCGGCTCTCCAATCACAGCCCGGCTCTCCAATCACCGCCCGGCTCTCCAATCACCGTCCCGCTCTCCAATCACAGCCCGGCTCTCCAATCACAGCCCGGCTCTCCAATCACAGTCCCGCTCTCCAATCACAGCCCGGCTCTCCAATCACAGCCCTGCTCTCCAATCACCGCCCGGCTCTCCAATCACCGCCCGGCTCTCCAATCACCGCCCGGCTCTCCAATCACCGCCCGGGTCTCCAATCACAGCCCGGCTCTCCAATCACAGCCCGGCTCTCCAATCACCGCCCGGCTCTCCAATCACCGCCCGGCTCTCCAATCACAGCCCGGCTCTCCAATCACCGCCCGGCTCTCCAATCACCGTCCCGCTCTCCAATCACCGTCCCGCTCTCCAATCACAGTCCCGCTCTCCAATCACCGTCCCGCTCTCCAATCACAGCCCGGCTCTCCAATCACAGCCCGGCTCTCCAATCACCGCCCGGCTCTCCAATCACCGTCCCGCTCTCCAATCACAGCCCTGCTCTCCAATCACAGCCCAGCTCTCCAATCACCGCCCGGCTCTCCAATCACCGTCCCGCTCTCCAATCACAGCCCTGCTCTCCAATCACAGCCCAGCTCTCTAATCACCGCCCGGCTCTCCAATCACCGTCCGGCTCTCCAATCACCGCCCGGCTCTCCAATCACCGCCCGGCTCTCCAATCACAGCCCGGCTCTCCAATCACCGCCCGGCTCTCCAATCACAGCCCGGCTCTCCAATCACAGCCCGGCTCTCCAATCACCATCCCGCTCTCCAATCACAGCCCGGCTCTCCAATCACCGCCCGGCTCTCCAATCACAGCCCGGCTCTCCAATCACAGCCCGGCTCTCCAATCACCGCCCGGCTCTCCAATCACCGCCCGGCTCTCCAATCACCGCCCGGCTCTCCAATCACAGCCCGGCTCTCCAATCACCGCCCGGCTCTCCAATCACCGCCCGGCTCTCCAATCACAGCCCGGCTCTCCAATCACAGTCCCGCTCTCTAATCACAGCCCGGCTCTCCAATCACAGCCCGGCTCTCCAATCACAGCCCGGGTCTCCAATCACAGCCCGGCTCTCCAATCACCGCCCGGCTCTCCAATCACCGCCCGGGTCTCCAATCACAGCCCGGCTCTCCAATCACCGCCCGGCTCTCCAATCACCGCCCGGCTCTCCAATCACAGCCCGGCTCTCCAATCACAGTCCCGCTCTCCAATCACCGCCCGGCTCTCCAATCACCGCCCGGCTCTCCAATCACAGCCCGGCTCTCCAATCACAGCCCGGCTCTCCAATCACAGCCCGGCTCTCCAATCACCGCCCGGCTCTCCAATCACAGCCCGGCTCTCCAATCACAGCCCGGCTCTCCAATCACCGCCCGGCTCTCCAATCACCGCCCGGCTCTCCAATCACAGCCCGGCTCTCCAATCACAGCCCGGCTCTCCAATCACCGCCCGGCTCTCCAATCACCGCCCGGCTCTCCAATCACCGCCCTGCTCTCCAATCACCGTCCGGCTCTCCAATCACAGCCCGGCTCTCCAATCACAGCCCGGCTCTCCAATCACAGCCCGGCTCTCCAATCACCGCCCGGCTCTCCAATCACAGTCCCGCTCTCCAATCACAGCCCGGCTCTCTAATCACAGCCCGGCTCTCCAATCACCCCCCGGCTCTCCAATCACCGCCCGGCTCTCCAATCACCGCCCGGCTCTCCAATCACAGCCCGGCTCTCCAATCACCGCCCGGCTCTCCAATCACCGCCCGGCTCTCCAATCACAGCCCGGCTCTCCAATCACAGTCCCGCTCTCTAATCACAGCCCGGCTCTCCAATCACAGCCCGGCTCTCCAATCACAGTCCCGCTCTCTAATCACAGCCCGGCTCTCCAATCACCGCCCGGGTCTCCAATCACAGCCCGGCTCTCCAATCACCGCCCGGCTCTCCAATCACCGCCCGGGTCTCCAATCACAGCCCGGCTCTCCAATCACCGCCCGGCTCTCCAATCACCGCCCGGCTCTCCAATCACAGCCCGGCTCTCCAATCACAGCCCGGCTCTCCAATCACAGCCCGGCTCTCCAATCACAGCCCGGCTCTCCAATCACAGTCCCGCTCTCCAATCACAGCCCGGCTCTCCAATCACCGCCCGGCTCTCCAATCACCGCCCGGCTCTCCAATCACAGCCCGGCTCTCCAATCACAGCCCGGCTCTCCAATCACAGCCCGGCTCTCCAATCACAGCCCGGCTCTCCAATCACCGTCCGGCTCTCCAATCACAGTCCCGCTCTCCAATCACCGCCCGGCTCTCCAATCACAGTCCCGCTCTCCAATCACCCCCCGGCTCTCCAATCACAGCCCGGCTCTCCAATCACAGCCCGGCTCTCCAATCACAGTCCCGCTCTCCCACCGTGGGAGGGGAGGAGGGCGGGGTCAGCAGGGAGGAGGGGGTGGGTCCGCAGGGAAGAGGCTCCGCATGAGGTGGGGTGGGGTGGTCCGCAGGGGAGGAGGGGAGGTGTCTGCAGGGGAGGAGGGAGGGGGTACGCAGGGGAGATGGGGGGGGGGGGAGGTACGCAGGGGAGGAGGAGGGGGGTCCGCAGGGGTGGAGTTGGGGCTCCGCATGGTGGGATGAGGGGGGTCTGCAGGGGAGGAGGGCACCACGACTGAAGGGGTTGCCGGGGCATAGGGAGTCGGGGGGGTCACCAGGGGTATGTCGCAGGTGGAGGACATTGTGGGGAAATGTGTGTGGTGATGGTGTGGGGCTGAGTGGATCCGCCGGATTTTCCTCCCGCTTTGAGTTGAAATTTGCCCAAATTTCAAGGGGAAATATCCCTCAACAACTTAAGGAAGGTAGTCCAGGAACGCGACTGGCGAACGGGAGCTCGAGAGGCCGAATGGCCTGCGGAAGCAGCGGAAGGTGCCATGGCTAGCAGGCAGACGAGACAGCGGAGCCACGGGACAGCGCTGCCTCGGTCCAATCAGAAAGGGAGGACTGGGGAGGGGTCAGACGGAGATCAGGCTGTCAGCGGGCATGAGGGAGGGAGGGCCTGGTCGCTGGGGGGCGGCGGTGGGAAGGGACAAATGAGCTGGATATCGTACAGGCCTCGGCAGGGGAGGGGCAGGCCTCGGAAGCAAGCAGCCACTTTGGAGGGTCCCCGGGCGAAGGGAGATCCCAGAGCGCAGGGGCTCGTCCACCAGGTAAATCCGGTTATTCCCGCAGGAGCGGGGGGACAGCAGCCCCCCACCAGGATGGTCACCTGGAATGTAAGGGGACTCAACGGCCCAGTGAAAAGATCCAGAACGTTCGCCCAACTAACAAGCCCGATAGCCGACGTAGTTTACCTGGGGGAGGACCGACTGCGGGTAAGGAAGGGCTGGGTGGAACAGACGTACCATTCAGGCTACGGGGCAAGGGTCGAGGGACTGGCCACACTGATCAGCAAGAGGGTGAGATTTACCGAGACCAGGACGGTTACGGACCCAGGGGGACGGTACGTCACGGTCAGCGGTGTCCTAGAAGGGGCACCGGTCGTACCAGTAAATGTGTACGCTCCCAACTGGGACAACTCGGAATTCATAAAGAAGACCATGGCAGAAATCCCCGACACAGACTGATCATGGGGGGCTTTAACTGTGTACAGGACCCACTGACAGATCGAACCTCCGATCGGGGAAATGGCCAGGGAGCTGGCTACATTCCTGGAGCAGTGGAGCATGGTGGTCCCTGCACCTGGATGAGAAGGAATTCTCATTCCTCATGTCGCTGCATAAGACATCCTCACGGATTGCCTTCTTTGCAGTGGGGAAATTGGTGCTTCCAGGGACCACGGGAGCGGAATATTCCGCGATAGTTATCTCCGACCACGCTCCACATTACATGGATGTGAGGTTGAAGACGGGGAGTCCCACATGGGGGCTGGACACGGATCTCCTGGCCGACAAGGCCTTCTGCCTCGGACCATCGGCGATTGTTAGTGACACCGGGACGGAGAAGTCTCACCTTCCACGTTCTGCGAAGGCACTGAAGGCTGCGATTAGAGAGAAATTATAGCCTACAAGGCACATGGAGACAGGGAAGAGAGGGTGGCCAGGTAGCAACTGATCAACTCCACCCTGGGGGCCAACAGAAAATACTCCGAGGCCCCGGCCGTAGGGCTGCTGGCGGAGAGGACAAAGCTGCAAATGGACTTTAACCTGCTATCCACTAGGAAAGCAGTGTACCAACTCCGTCAGACACGGGGGACCTTCTACGAACACGGAGACCAGGCTGGCTGCCCATTGGCTCCCCAGCTGAGGAAGCGGGCAGCCACAAGGGAAGTAGCGCAGGTAAAGGATAACAGAGGCAGACTGGTAACAGAGCCAAAGGAGGTCAATCAGGCATTTGAGACATTCCATCGGGGCCTGTACTCCTCCGAGCCCCCCAACGGGGGTGCGGGGATGAAACTGTTCCTCGATGAACTGGACATGCCAGTCGTGGGGGAGTTGGAAGCACCAATAGGACTGTGAGATCATGGAGAGTATCGGCTCCATGCAGGCGGGGAAGGCACCGGGACCCAACGGGTTTCTGGCGGACTTCTATAGGAAAGTCACACCAGTCCAGGCCCCACGCCTGCGGGAAATTCACACCAGTCCTGGCCCCACGCCTGCGGGACATGTTCACAGACTCGCCAGCAAGGGACCCTGCCTCCTACACTAACACAGGCCATGATATTGCTGATACTGGACAGCACAATAGCGCAGTGGTTAGCACAGTTGCTGCTCAGCTCCGGGGTCCAAGGTTCAATTCCCGGCTTGGGTCACTGTCTGTGCGGAGTCTGCACATCCTCCCCGTGTGTGCGTGGGTTTCCTCCGGGTGCTCCGGTTTCCTCCCACAGTCCAAAGATGTGCAGGTTAGATGGTCATGCTAAATTGCCCTTAGTGTCCAAAAGGTTAGGTGGGGTTACGGGGATAGGGTGGAGGTGTGGGCTTGGGTAGGGTGGGCTGGTGCCGACTCAATGAGCTGAACAGCCTCGTTCTGTGCTGTAGATTCTATGATACCCAAAATAGACGAGGACACAAAAATACTGGCAAAGGTTCTGGCCAGAAGGCTGGACGGCTGCGTGCCAGAGGTGGTTGCAGAGGACCAAACGGGCTTTGTGAAGGGTAGGCAGCTCACAGCGAACATCAGGTGACTGCTGAACGTAATAATGACCCCTTCGGGGAGAGAACACCAGACGTGATCTCTCCCCCGACGCAAAAAAGGCCTTCGACAAAGTCGAATGGAACTACCTCCTCAGGGTACTGGAACGATTTGGGCTAGGAGCGGGGTTCACTGCCTGGGTGAAGCTCCTGTACAACGCTCCCAAATCGAGCATCTGAACTAACACGACCAGCTCGGAATACTTCCGGCTGCACAGAGGCACCGACATTGGAGGGACAGAGCTGGAGGGACTCGCGTTCAATCTAGCCCAAAACAAATGCTGCTACCTGGGGATGCAGATATCCCGGGACTGGACACGGATCAGCAAGTGGAACCTGACCAGCCTGGCGGAAGTAAAAAAAAAAAGGACTTGCAGAGATGGGATACACTCCCGGTGTCCCTCGCAGGGAGGGTGCAGGCGATCAAGATGAACGTACGGCCGAGGTTCCTCTTCCTGTCCTCTTAATGTCCAAGGTTGAGGGTGGAGCTGTGCCCGAGAGTGAAAATCTTCGGGGTATCGGAGCAGCCAGAACTACATATGGGGAAGGGGGCACAAAACGAATCACGGAGGGGAAAGGTGACTGTGGTGATAGGCAAAACTGTAAAGACACAAGGGGTTAATGTACATACACTACACCTAGCTAGACACTAGAGGGAGCACCAGAGACATCACACACACACACACTCAACCAATAGATCAAGTAGATAGGACACAACCAATAGACATTCACGCTACACAAGGAGGTGACACGACCACAGGGGGGCATTACACCAACCCATATATAAAGGACACCACACACATGATCTGCCTCTTTCCAGTGGAGACAGTCAGTGAGTACAGACACAGGGTTGATTCAATATTACACCCACCACGTGGATTGCAGCAACTGGTTAGTCAGTCTGGGTAGCTATAGTAGGATTAGCAGTCGTGTCGAACCCAAGTAATGGAAGTGTAAATAGTTTAATAAACGTGTTGAAGTTATCTCCACGTCTGAACCTTCCTTTGTCAAGTGCACCACAAGGAAGCCGCTTATGTTACACCAAGAGCGTAACAAGACAGCGACCGCTTGTAAAACAAACTGTACATGGGACATGAACTGGCTTGTAAATACCAAGTGCCTTACACGTCAAACTGTTAAAGTTGAAAACAGCAATAAAAATATTTTTTTTAAAGAATGGAAGGAGAGATTGCAGAACTCTCGGGTGCAGAGCGATCGGGCTGTCCTCGAGCGGTGTGCATCGCTGAGCCTGCATTTATCGCCCATTCCTAATTGCCCCTTCAACTGATGGTCTCGTTCAGACATTTCAGAGTCACCACATCGCTCTGGGTCTGGAGTCACGTGTAGGCCAGACCGGGTCAGGGCGGCAGATTTCCTTCCCTAAAGGACATCAGTGACCCAGGTGGGTTTTTACAACAATCGACAAGGTTTCATGGTCATCGTTAGGCTTTTAATTCCAGATTTTTATTGAATTCAAATTTCACCATCTGGTGGGATTGAAACCAGGGTTCCCAGAGCGTTACTCTGGGTCGGATTGGGAGAGGCTCTTGGCGGCAAATCCACATCCGGCAGGTGGGAGGCTTTTCAAGGCCCGTTGATTGAAGTGCAGGACAGGCAGGTGTATCTGTCCAATTCAGATAGTTCAACCAGCTCCTTAACTTTACCCCGGTGTCTGTAGAACAAAGTACGGACACAGATATAATGCAACACACTTTATTAAATCTTGTTAACCCTTAAATTACCCACTATACCAGAGGACCATATGACACAGGAGCAGAATTAGACCACTCGGCCCATCGAGTCTGCTCTGTCATTCACATGAGAAACAGCCAGGATTGGACGATATTAGCCGCAAAGGTGGTTTGGGAAGTTGTAGATCCGACCCAGAGTCCCTCTGGTTCCTCTTTGTAAAGGTGGTTCTCATTGGCTGTTGCTTGCTGCCTTCCGGTCAGGTCACCTCACACACACACACACACACGCATCTTTTGCTAGTCTTCTGTTTGCTCTGCTCCTTCTGCGTCTCCGAGATGCCTACTTTTATTTCCCTCCACTCACTTTTCCAGAACATTCTCTGGCTTCCGGCCAATGAAGTCTCGGGGGGGGGGGGGGGGGGGGGGGGGTTCCCAGCAGCAAATGTCCAGTTGGTGACTGACAGGCTACCTGAGCCCGCCCCTGGTGTCCCACCTCTGGTGGTGTGAGCTGCACATCACCTGTTCCCATATCAGGCAACAGTAGACACTCTGGCTGACGGACAGTCTGGCTCAACCTGGGCTACGGACAAAAGTTTAAACGACCCTCTTATGGACTGACCTCATTAACACTACACCCTGTATGCTTCATCCGATGCCAGTGTCTATTTATTTACATTGTATATGTTGTGTTGCCCTATTATGTATTTTCTTTTCTTCCCATGTATTTAATGATCTGTTGAGAAAAATACTTTTCACTGTTCCGCGGTACACGTGACAATAAACAAATCCAATCCAACTTCCTGAGATTTGGCTGCAGTATGATTTTAAAATGACCACATGTCCCGGCAAGAATGAAGGATAGAAATGGCAGGATTCGGGAATCATGGATGATGAGGGAAATTGTAACCTTAGTCAAAAGGAAAAAGGAAGCGTGCGATAGATCCAGGCATCTAAAAACTGACAAAGCCCTCGAGTACAGCGAATGTAGGAAGGAACTTAAACGTGGGAATTAGGCGGGCTAAAAGGGGCCATGAAATGTCCTCAGCAAACAAGGCCAAGGAGAATCCCAAGGCTTTTTATGTATATATTAGGAGCAAGACGGTAGCAAGAGAAAGAGTGGGCCGACTCGAGGACAATGGAGGGAAGTTATGCGGGGAACCACAGGAAGTGGGTGAAATCCTTAGAGCACTTTGTATCGGTATTCACCAGGGGGAAGGACATGACGGATGTGGAGGTCAGCTTATATTAACACTGCAATGAAGTTACTGTGAAAAGCCCCTAGTCACCACATTCCAGCACCTGTTCGGGTACAGAGGGAGAATTCAGAATGTCCACATTACCTAACAGCACGTCTTTGGGGATGTGTGGGAGGAAACCGGAGCACCCGGAGGAAACCCACGCAGACACGGGGAGACCGCGCAGACTCCGCGCAGACAGTGACCCAAGCCGGGAATCGAACCTGGGACCCTGGCGCTGTGAAGCAACCACTCGCCCAACCTGTCCAGATCTTGCTGTAGGATCCCTACATCCTCGTCACAATTCACCCTCCCACCTAATTTGGTATCATCTGCAAACTTTGAAATGTTACATTTTGTTCCCTCATCCAAATCATTGTTATATATTGTGAATAGCTAAACCTTTCCTCCTGCATTTCTGGGATCTGATTTGTGTCCTCTTTTGTGAAGACAGAACCAAAGTATGTATTCAATTGCTCAGCCATTTCTTTGTCCCTTATTATGCATTCCCCTGTTTCTGTCTGTAGGGGGCCTACATTTCTCTTCACCAATCTCTTTCTCTTCACATATCTGCAGAAACTCCTAGTGTCAGTCTTTATGTTCCCTGCAAGCTTCCTTCCGTACTGTACTTTCTCCTTCTTAATCATTCCCTTCGTCCTTCTTTGCTGAATTCTAAACTGCTCCCAATCCTCAGACCTATTATTTTTCTTGGCCAGTCTGTATGCTTCTTCCTTGTATCGGATACTATTTCTAATTTCCTTTGTAAGCCATGGATTGGCCCTCTTACCCGCTTTGCTTTTGTGCCAGACAGGAATGAACAGTTGCTGTAGTTCCCCCACGCGTTCCTTGAATGTTTGCCATTGTCTGTCCACTGTCATCCCTTTGAGTAACTCTCCCCAATCTATCAAGGCCAACTCACGCCTCATATCCTCATAGTTCCCTTTATTAAGATTCAGCACCCTAGTCTCCAAATCAACTAATTCACTCTCCATCTTGATAAAATATTCTATCATGTTATGGTCGCTCATCCCCAAGGGGTCTCGTACAGCCAGATTGGCAATGATCCCCTTCTCATTACACAGTACCCAGTCTAAGATGGCCTGCTCCCTAATTGGTTCCTCCACATATTGGTCAAGAAACCATCCCGTATACACTCCAGGAATTCCTCCTCTACGGCATTGTGATTTGCCCAATCTATGTGAAGATTAAAATCACCCATGATCACCGATATTCCCTTATTACATCCATCTTTAATTCTGTGTTTAATGCCATTCCCAACCTCACCAGTGCAGTTTGGGGGTCTGTATATGACACCCACTAATGTTTTCTGCCCCTTGGTATTTCTCAACTCTACCCATCCAGATTCCACATTGTCAGAGCGAATCTCCTTTCTCACTAAGGTGTTAATTTCCTCTTTAACCAGCAGGGCCACACCACCACCTTTTCTTTTATGCCTGTCCTTCCTAAATACTGAGAACCCTGGGACATTGTCTTACTCAGGTTAAAGTCCAACAGGTTTGTTTTGAATGACTAGCTTTCGGAGCACTGCTCCTTCCTCAGGTGAATAGACAAAGTCAAAAATGCAAGACGATACTTTGAATGCTAGTCTTTGCAGGTAATTAAGTCTTTACAGGTCCAGATGGAGCAGGTTAAAGAGGTGTGAATTGTCTCAAGCCGGGACAGTAGGTAGAATTTTGCAAGGCCAGATGGTGGGGGATGAATGTAATGCGACATGAATCCCAGGTCCCGGTTGAGGCCGCACTCATGTGTGCGGAACTTGGCAATCAGGTTCTGCTCAGTGATTCTGCGTTGTCGTGCGTACTGAATGCCGCCTTGGAGAACGCTTACCCGGAGATCAGAGGCTGAATGCCCTTGACTGCTGAAGTGTTCCCCGACTGGAAGGGAACATTCCTGCCTGGTGATTGTCGCGCGATGTCCGTTCATCCATTATCGCAGCGTCTGCATGGTCTCGCCAATGTACCACACTTCGGGACATCCTTTCCTGCAGCGTATGAGGTAGACAATGTTGGCCAAGTTGCACGAGTATGTACCACGTACCTGGTGGGTGGTGTTCTCACGTGTAATAGTGGTATCCATGTCGATGATCTGGCACGTCTTGCAGAGATTGCCATGGCGGATTGTGTGGTGTTGTGGTCACTGTTCTGAAGGCTGGGTAGATTGCTGCAAACAATGGTTTGTTTGAGGTTGCACGGTTGTTTGAAGACAAGTAGTGGGGGGGTGGGGATGACCTTGGCAAGATGTTCATCTTCATCACAATCCATGGCGGTCTGTGAGGAGCTGCCATTGGTTACACTTCCTGCAGATGTAGTTGTCTGGAATGCTGGAAGCTTCACTGAATTCCCACATCTCACAGGTGAAGCATTTTACCACTCTCACCATTTCGTTTTTTAAAAAAAATCTTTTTATTGGCATTTCCCATATTGATAAACAATTGTATATACACATCACATTTTTCTTACCCGCGTTAATTTACTTTAATGTACAGAAAGGTTGATCTTGTCCTTCCTTTAATTGACCCGAGACACATTTTGCCGCCCTCAGAATTGGCCTATGGTCCCCCCTTCCCCCGGCTCCAGCTGTGCTTTGGTTTAATGTTACCCCCCTTCTCTTTTGAGGTTTTCACTCTAACTATTTCTGGCGCTAATTAATAAATTAATTCAAAATGAATACTGATTAAACACTTGCTAAATTAATTCTAAATACAGCAATCTCGGTCTTCGGTTTGGTGACTCCTCTACTTTGATATTTATCAATGTTTTAATTGCAAATTCGGTGCTGATTCCTGACCAGCCAATCAGGTCACAACTTTCCAGTGAAGTCACTTTTTCAAACCCCCCACCCCAAGGTAAGTTCCTCTTTATACTCGCTGGTCTAGTACCCGCTCTCCGAGACCGATCTAGTACCCGCTCTCCGAGACCGATCTAGTACCCGCTCTCCGAGACCGATCTAGTACCCCGCTCTCCGAGACCGATCTAGTACCCCGCTCTCCGAGACAGATCTAGTACCCCGCTCTCCGAGACAGATCTAGTACCCACTCTCCGAGACCACTCTAGTACCCGCTCCCCGAGACCACTCTAGTACCCGCTCCCCGAGACCACTCTGGTACCCTCACAGCGAGACCGATCTGGTACCCTCACAGCGAGACCGCTCTGGTACTCCGTTCTCCGAGATCGTTCTGGTAACCACTCTCCGAGACCGCTCTGGTACCCCGCTCTCCGAGACCGATCTAGTACCCCGCTCTCAGAGACCGATCTAGTACCCCGCTCTCAGAGACCGATCTAGTACCCCGCTCTCCGAGACCGATCTAGTACCCCGCTCTCCGAGACCGATCTAGTACCCGCTCTCCGAGACCGATCTAGTACCCCGCTCTCCGAGACCGATCTCGTACCCGCTCTCCGAGACAGATCTAGTACCCAGCTCTCCGAGACAGATCTAGTACCCGCTCCCCGAGACCACTCTGGTACCCGCACAGCGATACCGATCTGGTACCCTCACAGCGAGACCGCTCTGGTACTCCGTTCTCCGAGATCGTTCTGGTACCCACTCTCCGAGACCGCTCTGGTACCCCGCTCTCCGAGACCGATCTAGTACCCGCTCTCCGAGACCGATCTAGTACCCGCTCTCCGAGACCGATCTAGTACCCGCTCTCCGAGACCGATCTAGTACCCGCTCTCCGAGACCGATCTAGTACCCGCGCTCCGAGACCGATCTAGTACCCCGCTCTCCGAGACCGATCTAGTACCCGCTATCCGAGACAGATCTAGTACCCCGCTCTCAGAGACCGATCTAGTACCCGCTCTCCGAGACCGATCTAGTACCCGCTCTCCGAGACCGATCTAGTACCCGCTCTCCGAGACAGATCTAGTACCCCGCTCTCCGAGACCACTCTAGTACCCGCTCCCCGAGACCACTCTGGTACCCGCACAGCGAGACCGATCTGGTACCCTCACAGCGAGACCGATCTGGTACCCTCACAGCGAGACCGATCTGGTACCCTCACAGCGAGACCGATCTGGTACCCTCACAGCCAGACCGATCTGGTACCCTCACAGCGAGACCGATCTGGTACCCCGCTCTCCGAGATCGTTCTGGTACCCCGCTCTCCGAGACCGCTCTAGTACCCCGCTCTCCGAGACCGATCTAGTACCCGCTCTCCGAGACCGATCTAGTACCCGCTCTCCGAGACCGATCTAGTACCCGCTCTCCGAGACAGATCTAGTACCCGCTCTCCGAGACAGATCTAGTACCCCGCTCTCCGAGACTGATCTAGTACCCGCTCTCCGAGAACGCACTAGTAAAGAAATGTTCTTCGAGGAATATTGTTATTTACAGCACAGAAGGGGACCATTCGGCCCATCGTGTCTGCACCGGCTCCTGAAGGAGCTGCCGAGTTAGTCCCAATCCCCAGCCCCATCTCCGTAGCTCTCTGAACTAATCACTTTCAAATATATATCCAGCGCTCTTTTGAAGCCTCCCATGGAATCCGCCCCCACCGCTCTCCCAGCAGCGCATTCCAAACACCAATAACTCTCTGAGTAAAGAGGTTTCTCCTCATCTCACTCCGAGCCTCTTGCTGACCATCTTGAAATTGTGACCCCGAGTCACTGACACACCAACTAGTGGAAACAGAATATCCTTAATTACCGTGCCAAAATTGTTCCGAATTTTGAACACCTCAGTAAGGTCGCCTCTTAATCTTCTCGGCTCCAAGGAGAACAAGCCCAATTTCCCCAATCTGTCCTTGGATCTAAAATTCCTCATTGCTGGAATCATTCTAGTAAATCTCCTCTGCACTCTCTCCAGGACTTTAACATCCTTCCTTAAATAATGTGCCCAGAACTGAACACAACACTCCAAATGTGGTCTGGCCATGGTCCTGGGGGGGGGAATGATCTGGTCAAGCCACCCCCGCCCCAGCCAGCCCGGTAGCCCACGGTCACACCACTGTGTCCAACCTCCTCTCTCTCCCTGATCTGCACGGTGCCCCTTCCCCACTTTTAAAATCACCCGTGAGCCCGACGTTGGGATTCGGCCGTTGGAGACGGAGACGGGGCCTGGACAATTTTTCAATTCATCCATGGGATGTGGGAGTTGCTGGCTGGTCCGGAGTCACGTGTCGGCCAGACCGGGTAAGGGCGGCAGATTTCCTTCCCTAAAGGACATTAGTGACCCAGGTGGGTTTTTACAACAATCGACGATGTTTCATGGTCACCGTTAGGAGACTTTTAATTCCAGATTTTTATTCCATTTTAAAATCCCACCCTGTGCAGTGCTGGGAATTGAACCTGGGCAAACCGAGCGTTACTCTGGCTCCTGGATCACTAGACCTGCGACAAAACCACGTCGTCACCGCCTCCCTGGGTCAAGCCCGCTAATGATATGCCAACTCCGTTTTCTGTATGCGTGCAGTGGAACGCTTGATGCTGCTGTCGAGGCGACGGATAATCGCCATATGGCGTGAAGATTGCGGCATTCTGGTCTCCCGATTTCAGCGTCGGAGGCGGAGAACCCGCCCGGTCCGGTCTCCGCGTCGGAGGCGGAGAACCCGCCCGGTCCGGTCTCCGCGTCGGACCCGCCCAATCCGGTCTCCGCGTCGGAGGCGGAGAACCCGCCCAATCCGGTCTCCGCGTCGGACCCGCCCAATCCGGTCTCCGCGTCGGAGGCGGAGAACCCGCCCAATCCGGTCTCCGCGACGGAGAACCCGCCCAATCCGGTCTCCGCGTCGGACCCGCCCAATCCGGTCTCCGCGTCGGAGGCGGAGAACCCGCCCGGTCCGGTCTCCGCGTCGGAGGCGGAGAACCCGCCCGGTCCGGTCTCCGCGTCGGACCCGCCCAATCCGGTCTCCGCGTCGGAGGCGGAGAACCCGCCCAATCCGGTCTCCGCGTCGGACCCGCCCAATCCGGTCTCCGCGTCGGAGGCGGAGAACCCGCCCAATCCGGTCTCCGCGACGGAGACGGAGAACCCGCCCGGTCCGGTCTCCGCGACGGAGACGGAGAACCCGCCCGGTCCGGTCTCCGCGTCAGAGAGGGAGAACCCGCCCGGTCCGGTCTCCGCGTCGGAGACGGAGAACCCGCCCAATCCGGTCTCCGCGTCGGAGAGGGAGAACCCGCCCAATCCGGTCTCCGTGTCGGAGACGGAGAACCCGCCCGGTCCGGTCTCCGCGTCGGAGAGGGAGAACCCGCCCGGTCCGGTCTCGGCGTCGGAGACGGAGAACCCGGCTAATCCGGTCTCCGCGTCGGAGAGGGAGAACCCGCCCAATCCGGTCTCCGCGTCGGAGAGGGAGAACCCGCCCGGTCCGGTCTCCGCGTCGGAGAGGGAGAACCCGCCCGGTCCGGTCTCCGCGTCGGAGACGGAGAACCCGCCCGGTCCGGTCTCCGCGTCGGAGGCGGAGAATCTGGAATTAGGCCCAGAGGCCGGGGTCACACTGGCTGAGGGGTCAGGTCCAGAACAAAGAACAAAGAACAAAGAAATGTACAGCACAGGAACAGGCCCTTCGGCCCTCCAAGCCTGTGCCGACCATGCTGCCTGACTAAACTACAATCTTCTACACTTCCTGGGTCCGTATCCCTCTATTCCCATCCTATTCATATATTTGTCAAGGTGCCCCTTAAATGTCCCTATCGTCCCTGCTTCCACTACCTCCTCCGGTAGTGAGTTCCAGGCACCCACTACCCTCTGCGTAAAAAACTTGCCTCGTACATCTACTCTGAACCTTGCCCCTCTCACCTTAAACCTATGCCCCCTAGTAATTGACCCCTCTGCCCTGGGGAAAAGCCTCTGACTATCCACTTTGTCTATGCCCCTCATAATTTTGTATACCTCTATCAGGTCGCCCCTCAACCTCCTTCGTTCCAGTGAGAACAAACCGAGTTTATTCAACCGCTCCTCATAGCTAATGCCCTCCATACCAGGCAACATTCTGGTAAATCTCTTCTGCACCCTCTCTAAAGCCTCCACATCCTTCTGGTAGTGTGGCGACCAGAATTGAACACTATACTCCAAGTGTGGCCCAACTAAGGTTCTATACAGCTGCAACATGACTTGCCAATTCTTATACTCAATGCCCCGGCCAATGAAGGCAAGCATGCCGTATGCCTTCTTGACTACCTTCTCCACCTGTGTAGCCCCTTTCAGTGATCTGTGGACCTGTACATAGAACATAGAACATAGAACATAGAACATAGAACATAGAACATAGATAGAACATAGAACAATACAGCGCAGTACAGGCCCTTCAGCCCACGATGTTGCACCGAAACAAAAGCCATCTAACCTACACTATACCATTATCATCCATATGTTTATCCAATAAACTTTTAAATGCCCTTAATGTTGGCGAGTTCACTACTGTAGCAGGTAGGGCATTCCACGGCCTCACTACTCTTTGCGTAAAGAACCTACCCCTGACCTCTGTCCTATATCTATTACCCCTCAGTTTAAGGCTATGTCCCCTCGTGCTAGCCATTTCCATCCGCGGGAGAAGGCTCTCACTGTCCACCCTATCTAACCCTCTGATCATTTTGTATGCCTCTATTAAGTCTCCTCTTAACCTTCTTCTCTCTAACGAAAACAACCTCAAGTCCATCAGCCTTTCCTCATAAGATTTTCCCTCCATACCAGGCAACATCCTGGTAAATCTCCTCTGCACCCGTTCCAAAGCCTCCACGTCCTTCCTATAATGCGGTGACCAGAACTGTACGCAATACTCCAAATGCGGCCGTACCAGAGTTCTGTACAGCTGCAACATGACCTCCTGACTCCGGAACTCAATCCCTCTACCAATAAAGGCCAACACTCCATAGGCCTTCTTCACCACCCTATCAACCTGGGTGGCAACTTTCAGGGATCTATGTACATGGACACCTAGATCCCTCTGCTCATCCACACTTTCAAGAACTTTTCCATTAGCCACATATTCCACATTCCTGTTTTTCCTTCCAAAGTGAATCACCTCACACTTCTCTACATTAAACTCCATTTGCCACCTCTCAGCCCAGCACTGCAGCTTATCTATATCCCTCTGTAACCTGCTACTTCCTTCCTCACTATCGACAACACCACCGACTTTAGTATCGTCTGCAAATTTACTCACCCACCCTTCTGCGCCTTCCTCTAGGTCATTGATAAAAATGACAAACAGCAACGGCCCCAGAACAGATCCTTGTGGTACTCCACTTGTGACAGAACTCCATTCTGAACATTTCCCATCAACCACCACCCTCTGTCTTCTTTCAGCTAGCCAATTTCTGATCCACATCTCTAAATCACCCTCAATCCCCAGCCTCCGTATTTTCTGCAATAGCCTACCGTGGGGAACCTTATCAAACGCTTTGCTGAAATCCATATACACCACATCAACTGCTCTACCCTCGTCTACCTGTTCAGTCACCTTCTCAAAGAACTCGATAAGGTTTGTGAGGCATGACCTACCCTTCACAAAGCCATGCTGACTATCCCTGATCATATTATTCCTATCTAGATGATTATAAATCTTGTCTCTTATAATGCCCTCCAAGACTTTACCCACTACAGACGTGAGGCTCACCGGTCTATAGTTGCCGGGGTTGTCTCTGCTCCCCTTTTTGAACAAAGGGACCACATTTGCTATCCTCCAGTCCTCTGGCACTATTCCTGTATCCAATGATGACATAAAAATCAAAGCCAATGGTCCAGCAATCTCTTCCCTGGCCTCCCAGAGAATCCTAGGATAAATCCCATCAGGCCCCGGGGACTTATCTATTTTCAGCCTGTCCAGAATTGCCAACACCTCTTCCCTACTTACCTCAATGCCATCTAATCTATTTACCTGGAGCTCAGCATTCTCCTCCACAACATTATCTTTTTCCTGAGTGAATACTGACGAAAAATATTCATTTAGTATCTCGCCTATCTCTTCAGACTCTACACACAACTTCCCATCCCTGTCCTTGACTGGTCCTACTCTGTCCCTAGTCATTCGCTTATTCCTGACATACCTATAGAAAGCTTTTGGGTTTTCCTTGATCCTTCCTGCCAAATACTTCTCATGTCCCCTCCTTGCTCGTCTTAGCTCTCTCTTTAGATCCTTCCTCGCTACCTTGTAACTATCCATCGCCCCAACTGAAACTTCACACCTCATCTTCACATAGGCCTCCTTCTTCCTCTTAACAAGAGATTCCACTTCTTTGGTAAACCACGGTTCCCTCGCTCGGCACCTTCCTCCCTGCCTGACCGGTACATACTTATCAAGAACACGCAATAGCTGATCCTTGAACAAGCTCCACTTATCCAGTGTGTCCAAAACTTGCAGCCTACTTCTCCACCTTATCCCCCCCCAAGTCACGTCTAATGGCATCATAATTTCCCTTCCCCCAGCTATAACTCTTGCCCTGCGGTGTATACTTATCCCTTTCCATCCTTAACGTAAACGTCACCGAATTGTGGTCACTGTCCCCAAAGTGCTCACCTACCTCCAAATCCAACACCTGGCCTGGTTCATTACCCAAAACCAAATCCAATGTGGCCTCACCTCTTGTTGGCCTGTCAACAAACTGTGTCAGGAAACCCTCCTGCACACACTGAACAAAAAACGACCCATCTAATGTACTCGAACTATATCTTTTCCAGTCAATATTTGGAAAGTTAAAGTCTCCCATAATAACTACCCTGTTACTTTCGCTCATATCCAGGATCATCTTCGCCATCCTTTCCTCTACATCCCTAGAACTATTTGGAGGCCTATAGAAAACTCCCAACAGGGTGACCTCTCCTTTCCTGTTTCTAACCTCAGCCCATACTACCTCGGAAGATGAGTCCCCATCTAGCATCCTCTCCGCCACCGTAATACTGCTCTTGACTAGCAGCGCCACACCTCCCCCTCTTTTGCCTCCTTCCCTGAGCTTACTAAAACACCTAAACCCCGGAACCTGCAACATCCATTCCTGTCCCTGCTCTATCCACGTCTCCGAAATGGCCACAACATCGAAGTCCCAGGTACCAACCCATGCTGCCAGTTCCCCTACCTTATTTCGTATACTCCTGGCATTGAAGTAGACACACTTCAAACCACCTACCTGAACACTGGCCCCCTCCTCCGACGTCAAATCTGAGCTCCTGACCTCTATACTCTCATTCTCCCTTACCCTAAAACTACAATCCAGGTTCCCATGCCCCTGCTGCATTAGTTTAAACCCCCCCAAAGAGCACTAACAAATCTCCCCCCCAGGATATTTGTGCCCCGCAGGTTCAGATGTAGACCATCCTGTCTGTAGAGGTCCCACCTTCCCCAGAAAGCGCCCCAGTTATCCAGAAATCTGAATCCCTCCCGCCTGCACCATCCCTGTAGCCACGTGTTTAATTGCTCTCTCTCCCTATTCCTCATCTCACTATCACGTGGCACGGGCAACAACCCAGAGATAACAACTCTGTTTGTTCTAGTTCTGAGCTTCCATCCTAGCTCCCTGAAAGCCTGCCTGACATCCTTATCCCCTTTCCTACCTATGTCGTTAGTGCCAATGTGGACCACGACTTGGGGCTGCTCCCCCTCCCCCTTAAGGACCCGGAAAACACGATCCGAGACATCACGTACCCTTGCACCTGGGAGGCAACATACCAAACGTGAGTCTCTCACGCTCCCACAAAATCTCCTATCTGTGCCCCTGACTATAGAGTCCCCAATTACTAATGCTCTGCTCCTCTCCCCCCTTCCCTTCTGAGCAACAGGGACAGACTCTGTGCCAGAGGTCTGTACCCCATGGCTTACCCCTGTACTCCTAGATCTCTTTGACTTTCAATACTCTTGAGGGTTCTACCATTCACTGTATATTCCCTACCTGCATTAGCCCTTCCAAAATGCATTACCTCACATTTGTCCAGGTTAAACTCCATCTGCCATCTCTCCGCCCAAGTCTCCAGACAATCTAAATCCTGCTGTATCCTCAGACAGTCCTCATCGCTATCCGCAATTCCACCAACCTTTGTGTCGTCTGCAAACTTACTAATCAGACCAGTTACATTTTCCTCCAAATCATTTATATATACTACAAAGAGCAAAGGTCCCAGCACTGATCCCTGTGGAACACCACTGGTCACAGCCCTCCAATTAGAAAAGCATCCCTCCATTGCTACCCTCTGCCTTCTATGGCCTAGCCAGTTCTGTATCCACCTTGCCAGTTCACCCCTGATCCCGTGTGACTTCACCTTTTGTACTAGTCTACCATGAGGGACCTTGTCAAAGGCCTTACTGAAGTCCATATAGACAACATCTACTGCCCTACCTGCATCAATCATCTTAGTGACCTCCTCGAAAAACTCTATCAAGTTAGTGAGACACGACCTCCCCTTCACAAAACCGTGCTGCCTCTCACTAATACGTCCATTTGCTTCCAAATGGGAGTAGATCCTGTCTCGAAGAATTCTCTCCAGTAATTTCCCTACCACTGAAGTAAGGCTCACCGGCCTGTAGTTCCCGGGATTATCCCTGCCACCCTTCTTAAACAGAGGAACAACATTGGCTATTCTCCAGTCCTCCGGGACATCCCCTGAAGACAGCGAGGATCCAAAGATTTCTGTCAAGGCCTCAGCAATTTCCTCTCCAGCCTCCTTCAGTATTCTGGGGTAGATCCCATCCGGCCCTGGGGACTTATCTACCTTAATATTTTTTAAGACACCCAACACCTCGTCTTTTTGGATCACAATGTGACCCAGGCTATCTACACCCCCTTCTCCAGACTCAACATCTACCAATTCCTTCTCTTTGGTGAATACTGATGCAAAGTATTCATTTAGTACCTCGCCCATTTCCTCTGGCTCCACACATAGATTCCCTTGCCTATCCTTCAGTGGGCCAACCCTTTCCCTGGCTACCCTCTTGCTTTTTATGTACGTGTAAAAAGCCTTGGGATTTTCCTTAACCCTATTTGCCAATGACTTTTCATGACCCCTTCTAGCCCTCCTGACTCCTTGCTTAAGTTCCTTCCTACTTTCCTTATATGCCACACAGGCTTCGTCTGTTCCCAGCCTTTTAGCCCTGACAAATGCCTCCTTTTTCTTTTTGACGAGGCCTACAATATCACTCGTCATCCAAGGTTCCCGAAAATTGCCGTATTTATCTTTCTTCCTCACAGGAACATGCCTGTCCTGTATTCCTTTCAACTGACACTTGAAAGCCTCCCACATGTCAGATGTTGATTTGCCCTCAAACATCCGCCCCCAATCTATGTTCTTCAGTTCCTGCCTAATATTGTTATAATTAGCCTTCCCCCAATTTAGCACATTCATCCTCGGACCACTCTTATCCTTGTCCACCAGTACTTTAAAACTTACTGAATTGTGGTCACTGTTACCGAAATGCTCCCCTACTGAAACATCTACCACCTGGCCGGGCTCATTCCCCAATACCAGGTCCAGTACCGCCCCTTCCCTAGTTGGACTGTTTACATATTGTTTTAAGAAGCCCTCCTGGATGCTTGAAGTCTCCCATCACCACAACCCTGTTGTTTTTACTCTTTTCCAAAATCTGTCTACCTATCTGCTCCTCTATCTCCCGCTGGCTGTTGGGAGGCCTGTAGTATACCCCCAACATTGTGACTGCACCCTTCTTATTCCTGATCTCTACCCATATAGCCTCACTGCCCTCTGAGGTGTCCTCTCGCTGTATAGCTGTGATATTCTCCCGAACAAGTAGCGCAACTCCGCCTCCCCTTTTACATCCCCCTCTATCCCGCCTGAAACATCTAAATCCTGGAACGTTTAGCTGCCAATCCTGCCCTTCCCTCAACCAGGTCTCTGTAATGGCAACAACATCATAGTTCCAAGTAGTAATCCAAGCTCTAAGTTCATCTGCCTTACCCGTAATGCTCCTTGCATTAAAACATATGCACTTCAGGCCACCAGACCCGCTGTGTTCAGCAACTTCTCCCCGTCTGCTCTGCCTCAGAGCCACACTGTCCCTATTCCCTAGTTCTCCCTCAATGCTCTCACCTTCTGACCTATTGCTCCCGTGCCCACCCCCCTGCCATACTAGTTTAAACCCTCCCGTGTGACACTAGCAAACCTCGCGGCCAGGATATTTATGCCTCTCCGGTTTAGATGCAACCCGTCCATCTTATACAGGTCACACCTGCCCCGGAAGAGCTCCCAGTGGTCCAGATAACGGAAACCCTCCCTCCTACACCAGCTGTTTAGCCACGTGTTTGTCTGCTCTATCTTCCTATTTCTAGCCTCACTGGCACGTGGCACAGGGAGTAATCCCGAGATTACAACCCTCGAGGTCCTGTCTTTTAACTTTCTGCCTAGCTCCCTGAACTCCTGCTGCAGGACCTCATGCCCCTTCCTGCCTATGTCGTTAGTACCAATATGTACAACGACCTCTGCCTGTTTGCCCTCCCCCTTCAGGATTCCCTCTACCCGTTCGGAGACATCCTGGACCCTGGCACCAGGGAGGCAACAGACCATCCTGGAGTCTCTTTCACGTCCACAGAAGCGCCTATCTGTGCCCCTGACTATAGAGTCCCCTATTACTATTACTCTTCTGCGCTTTGACCCTCCCTTCTGAACATCAGAGCCAGCCGTGGTGCCACTGCTCTGGCTGCTGCTGTTTTCCCCTGATAGGCTATCCCCCCCGACAGTATCCAAAGGGGTATATCTGTTCGAGAGGGGGACAACCACAGGGGATTCCTGCACTGACTGCCTGCCCTTTCTGGTGGTCACCCATTTCTCTGCCTGCACCTTGGGTGTGACCACATTTACATAACTGCGATCTATGACGCTTTCCGCCACCTGCATGCTCCTAAGTGCATCCAATTGCTGCTCCAACCGAACCATGCGGTCTGTGAGGAGCTGCAGTTGGGTACACTTTCTGCAGATGAAGCCATCCGGGACGCTGGAAGCCTCCCGGACCTGCCACATCTCACAGTCAGAGCACAGCACCCCTCTAACTGACATTGCGTCAATTAATTAAAATTTGTCTTTTTTTTTTTAAATACTTTTTTTTTTTAAATTGCAAAGTTACTGTCAACTATCTGTTTCCTAGCACTAGATTTCTAATAGAAATGCGATAGCTAACTATAATACTCTCCGATCTCTGGCTTAGATATCCTCTAAATTATAATTAAGTTATTATGTTTAATTAGTTCCCAAATACTCAATTTTTTTTAAAATTTAGGTTAGAATCCCAACCAGCCACTCAGGTCACAGCTTTTCTGTGATGTCACTTCAGTTTCCCCCCGACACACACAATTTGAAAAAAGGTATAAAAGTAAAAATCACTTACTTACCTTCTGACCTTCTGAGTGTCTGAGATGTTCTCAGGTTCTCTCGCTGACAAAGACTGCTCCTCCACCTCCGATCCTTGACCTGCACAATGCTAATAATATAATAATATAATATGGCACTTACCTTACACCAATGGGTCTTATTATTAGGTTAGAGGAGGAGGGTGGGTGGGAGACACTACACGTGTAGTGTCTCGGGTTTCCTCTCCACCAGAATTTATTGGTTGGGGGGGGGGGGGGGGGGGGGACTTGCCAGAGGTCGAACTTCCGGTTCCCGCCGAAATCCAAAGGGCTGCTCCTGTAAAGGTAAGTGGTTTTAAAGTCGCTACTCACCTCCCAGAAGGCCCCTGCGCACCGCTGCCGCCGAAATCCAAAGGGCTGCTCCTGTAAAGGTAAGGTTTTTAAACTCACTACTCACCTCCCAGAAGGCCCCTGCGCACCGCTGCCGCCGAAATCCAATGGGCTGCTCCTGTAAAGGTAAGAGCTTTTAAATTCACTACTCACCTCCCAGAAGGCCCCTGCGCACTGCTGCCGCCGAAATCCAAAGGGCTGCTCCTGTAAAGGTAAGAGCTTTTAAACTAACTACTCACCTCCCAGAAGGCCCCTGCGCACCGCTGCCGCCGAAATCCAAAGGGCTGCTCCTGTAAAGGTAAGGTTTTTAAACTCACTACTCACCTCCCAGAAGGCCCCTGCGCACCGCTGCCGCCGAAATCCAATGGGCTGCTCCTGTAAAGGTAAGTGCTTTTAAACTAACTACTCACCTCCCAGAAGGCCCCTGCGCACCGCTGCCGCCGAAATCCAAAGGGCTGCTCCTGTAAAGGTAAGGTTTTTAAACTCACTACTCACCTCCCAGAAGGCCCCTGCGCACCGCTGCCGCCGAAATCCAAAGGGCTGCTCCTGTAAAGGTAAGAGCTTTTAAACTAACTACTCACCTCCCAGAAGGCCCCTGCGCACCGCTGCCGCCGAAATCCAAAGTCAGGCCCAGTGTCACACTGCCGCACTGGCTGAGGGGTTAGGCCCAGAGGCCGGGGTCACACTGCCGCACTGGCTGAGGGGTTAGGCCCAGAGGCCGGGGTCACACTGCCGCACTGGCTGAGGGGTTAGGCCCAGAGGCCAGGGTCACACTGCCGCACTGGCTGAGGGGTCAGGCCCAGTGTCACACTGCCGCACTGGCTGAGGGGTTAGGCCCAGAGGCCGGGGTCACACTGCCGCACTGGCTGAGGGGTCAGGCCCAGTGTCACACTGCCGCACTGGCTGAGGGGTTAGGCCCAGAGGCCGGGGTCACACTGCCGCACTGGCTGAGGGGTTAGTCCCAGAGGACGGGGTCACACTGCCGCACTGGCTGAGGGGTTAGGCCCAGAGGCCGGGGTCACACTGCCCCACTGGCTGAGGGGTTTGGCCCAGAGGCCGGGGTCACACTGCCGCTCAGGCTGAGGGGTTAGGCCCAGAGGCCGGGGTCACACTGCCACACTGGCTGAGGGGTTAGGCCCAGAGGCCGGGGTCACACTGCCCCACTGGCTGAGGGGTCAGGCCCAGTGTCACACTGCCGGACTGGCTGAGGGGTTAGGCCCAGAGGCCGGGGTCACATTGCCGCACTGGCTGAGGGGTTAGGCCCAGAGGCCGGGGTCACACTGCCGCACTGGCTGAGGGGTTAGGCCCAGAGGCCTGGGTCACACTGCCGCACTGGCTGAGGGGTTAGGCCCAGAGGCCGGGGTCACACTGCCGCACTGGCTGAGGGGTTAGGCCCAGAGGCCGGGGTCACACTGCCACACTGGCTGAGGGGTTAGGCCCAGAGGCCGGGGTCACACTGCCACACTGGCTGAGGGGTTAGGCTCAGAGGCCGGGGTCACACTGCCCCACTGGCTGAGGGGTCAGGCCCAGTGTCACACTGCCGCACTGGCTGAGGGGTTAGGCCCAGAGGCCGGGGTCACACTGCCGCACTGGCTGAGGGGTTAGGCCCAGAGGCCAGGGTCACACTGCCACACTGGCTGAGGGGTTAGGCCCAGAGGCCGGGGTCACACTGCCCCACTGGCTGAGGGGTCAGGCCCAGTGTCACACTGCCGTACTGGCTGAGGGGTCAGGCCCAGAGGCTGGGGTCACACTGCCCCACTGGCTGAGGGGTTAGGCCCAGAGGCCGGGGTCACACTGCCGCTCTGGCTGAGGGGTTAGGCCCAGAGGCCGGGGTCACACTGCCGCTCTGGCTGAGGGGTTTGGCCCAGAGGCCGGGGTCACACTGCCGCTCTGGCTGAGGGGTTAGGCCCAGAGGCCGGGGTCACACTGCCCCACTGGCTGAGGGGTCAGGCCCAGTGTCACACTGCCGCACTGGCTGAGGGGTTAGGCCCAGAGGCTGGGGTCACACTGCCGCACTGGCTGAGGGGTTAGGCCCAGAGGCCGGGGTCACACTGCCCCACTGGCTGAGGGGTCAGGCCCAGTGTCACACTGCCGCACTGGCTGAGGGGTCAGGCCCAGAGGCCGGAGTCACACTGCCCCACTGGCTGAGGGGTTAGGCCCAGAGGCCGGGGTCACACTGCCGCTCTGGCTGAGGGGTTAGGCCCAGAGGCCGGGGTCACACTGCCGCTCTGGCTGAGGGGTTAGGCCCAGAGGCCGGGGTCACACTGCCCCACTGGCTGAGGGGTCAGGCCCAGTGTCACACTGCCGCACTGGCTGAGGGGTCAGGCCCAGAGGCCGGGGTCACACTGCCGCACTGGCTGAGGGGTCAGGCCCAGAGGCCGGGGTCACACTGCCGCACTGGCTGAGGGGTTAGGCCCAGAGGCCGGGGTCACACTGCCCCACTGGCTGAGGGGTTAGGCCCAGAGGCCGGGGTCACACTGCCCCACTGGCTGAGGGGTCAGGCCCAGAGGCCGGGGTCACACTGCCTGAGGGGTCAGGCCCAGAGGCCGGGGTTAACGTACTTTTACAACAATTAGAATCGACAAATCTCGGAATTCCCCTTTAATCGAAGCGACATCAGAAATCAGGACTAGAATTGAGAAAACTGGACAAACTCTCTCAAATAAACATACTCCTCATTCCCCATCCCATCCCCCCCATCTCATCCCCCCCACCCCCCATCCCATCCCCCCCCACCCCCCATCCCATCCCCCCCCACCCCCCATCCCCCCCCCACCCCCCCCCACCCCCCATCCCCCCCCACCACCCATCCCCCCCCACCCCCATCATTCATCCCCCCCACCATTCTCCCCCCCCCCCCACCATCCCCTCCCCGACACTCACCCCAACACCCTACCTCTCACCCCCCCCCCCCCACATTTCCCCCCCATCCCCACCCCCCACACACAATCTCCCCACAGCATTCTACAACTAACACCCTCCCCTCCCGCCGCTGTGCACACGGACTCGCACTCCCCCTCAACTCCGACGCAAACCTCCCCACCCAAGTTAGCAGTGGCCATGTCTGTAGTCGGGCCAGCCATATGGAGCTGGGATCCTGCTGTGCGACAGTCGATTCCTCATCACCAGATTGTTACTCCCGCGGAGCTGCAGTTCCGTCTGGTTTGCTGATTCGAGCCACTGGGGCTGGAGTCTGGGCCCATCACCGTCACGCCAGCCAAACCCGCCTGGAACAGAAATAAACGCGGGTCAGCATGGGGGGGGGGGGGGGAAAAAGAGAGCGGCAGGGTGCTGTCTGGGGGGGGGGGGGGGGGGAGGAGCAGCAGGGTGCTGTCGGGGGGGGGGGGGGGGGAGGAGAGCAGCAGGGTGCTGTCGGGGGGGGGGGGGGAGCACCAGGGTGCTGTCAGGGGGAGCAGCAGGGTGCTGTCGGGGGGGGGGGAGCAGCAGGGTGCTGTCGGGGGGGGGGGAGCAGCAGGGTGATGTCGGGGGGGGGGGGAGCAGCAGGGTGATGTCGGGGGGGGGGGGGGGGGGAGAGCAGCAGGGTGCAGTCGGGGGGGGAGCAGCAGGGTGCAGTCGGGGGGGGAGCAGCAGGGTGCTGTCGGGGGGGGAGCAGCAGGGTGCTGTCGGGGGGGGAGCAGCAGGGTGCTGTCGGGGGGGGGAGCAGCAGGGTGCTGTCGGAGGGGGGAGCAGCAGGGTGCTGTCGGGGGGGGGGGAGCAGCAGGGTGCAGTCGGGGGGGGGAGCAGCAGGGTGCTGTCGGGTAGGGGAGCAGCAGGGTGCTGTCGGGGGGGGGAGCAGCAGGGTGCTGTCGGGGGAGAAGCAGGGTGCTGTCGGGGGGGGGGGGAGCAGCAGGGTGCCGGGGGGGGGGGAGCACCAGGGTGCTGTCAGGGGGGAGCAGCAGGGTGCTGTCGGGGGGGGGGGGAGCAGCAGGGTGCTGTCGGGGGGGGGGGAGCAGCAGGGTGCTGTCGGGGGGGGGGAGCAGCAGGGTGCTGTCGGGGGGGGGGAGCAGCAGGGTGCTGTCGGGGGGGGGGAGCAGCAGGGTGCTGTCGGGGGGGGGGAGCAGCAGGGTGCTGTCGGGGGGGGGGAGCAGCAGGGTGCTGTCGGGGGGGAGCAGCAGGGTGCTGTCGGGGGGGAGCAGCAGGGTGCTGTCGGGGGGGAGCAGCAGGGTGCTGTCGGAGGGGGGGGAGCAGCAGGGTGCTGTCGGAGGGGGGGGGAGCAGCAGGGTGCTGTCAGGGGGGTGCAGCAGGGTGCTGTCAGGGGGGTGCAGCAGGGTGCTGTCGGGGGGGGGGGAGCAGCAGGGTGCTGTCGGGGGGGGGGGAGCAGCAGGGTGCTGTCGGGGGGGGGGGGGGGGATGTGACTGGTCAGTAATTCAGGGGCCCAGGTTCATTCTCTGGGGACTGGGTTCAAATCCCATCCCAGCAGCTGGTCAGTTTCAATTCAATGAATCTGGAATTGTGAAGTGTCCGGAATGCTGAGCCTGACGATGGGATTTTTACCCACCCGGCGAGCCGCAGACACACAGTAACGTAACCACAGCTCGTCCCCACATCAGCCTGCTGCTCACATACCTCGGATCCCAGAGTTCCAGATCCCAGTGTACCGGCCGGTCCGAATCCCAGTGCTCCGGATCCCAGAGTTCCGGCTGGTCCCGATCCCAGAGTTCCGGATCCCAGAGTTCCGGCTGGTCCGGATCCCAGAGTTCCGGATCCCAGAGTTCCGGCTGGTCCGGATCCCAGAGTTCCGGTTGGTCCGGATCCCAGAGTTCCGGCTGGTCCGGATCCTAGAGTTCCGGTTGGTCCGGATCCCAGAGTTCCGGATCCCAGAGTTCCGGCTGGTCCGGATCCCAGAGTTCCGGCTGGTCCGGATCCCAGTGTTCCGGCTGGTCCGGATCCCAGAGCTCTGGCTGGTCCGGATCCCAGAGCTCCGGCTGGTCCGGATCCCAGAGTTCCGGCTGGTCCGGAGCCCAGAGTTCCGGATCCCAGAGTTCCGGCTGGTCCGGATCCCAGTGTTCCAAATCCCAGAGTTCTGGCTGGTCCGGGTCCCAGTGTTCCGGCTGGTCCGCATCCCAGAGTTCCGGCAGGTCCGGATCCCAGAGTTCCGGCTGGTCCGGAGCCCAGAGTTCCGGCTGGTCCGGAGCCCAGAGTTCCGGATCCCAGAGTTCCGGCTAGTCCGGATCCCAGTGTTCCAAATCCCAGAGTTCCTGCTGGTCCGCATCCCAGAGTTCCGGCTGGTCCGGATCCCAGAGTTCCGGCTGGTCCGGGTCCCAGAGTTCCGGATCCCAGAGTTCCGGATCCCAGAGTTCCGACTGGTCCGGATCCCAGTGTTCCAGCTGGTCCGGATCCCAGAGTTCTGGATCCCAGAGTTCCGGCTGGTCCGGATCCCAGAGTTCCGGCTGGTCCGGATCCCAGAGTTCCAAATCCCAGAGTTCCGGCTGGTCCGGATCCCAGAGTTCCGGATCCCAGAGTTCCGGCTGGTCCGGATCCCAGAGTTCCGGCTGGTCCGGATCCCAGAGTTCCAAATCCCAGAGTTCCGGCTGGTCCGGATCCCAGAGTTCCGGATCCCAGAGTTCCGGCTGGTCCGGATCCCAGAGTTCCGGCTGGTCCGGATCCCATAGTTCCGGCAGATCCGGATCCCAGATTTCCTGCTGGTCCGGATCCCAGTGTTCCGGCTGGACCGGACCTCCAGTGTTCCGGCTGGTCCGGATCCCAGAGTTCCGGATCCCAGAGTTCCGGCTTGTCCGGATCCTAGAGTTCCGGTTGGTCCGGATCCCAGAGTTCCGGATCCCAGAGTTCCGGCTGGTCCGGATCCCAGAGTTCCGGCTGGTCCGGATCCCAGTGTTCCGGCTGGTCCGGATCCCAGAGCTCTGGCTGGTCCGGATCCCAGAGCTCCGGCTGGTCCGGAGCCCAGAGTTCCGGATCCCAGAGTTCCGGCTGGTCCGGATCCCAGTGTTCCAAATCCCAGAGTTCCGGCTGGTCCGGGTCCCAGTGTTCCGGCTGGTCCGCATCCCAGAGTTCCGGCAGGTCCGGATCCCAGAGTTCCGGCTGGTCCGGAGCCCAGAGTTCCGGATCCCAGAGTTCCGGCTGGTCCGGATCCCAGTGTTCCAAATCCCAGAGTTCCGGCTGGTCCGCATCCCAGAGTTCCGGCTGGTCCGGATCCCAGAGTTCCGGCTGGTCCGGGTCCCAGAGTTCCGGATCCCAGAGTTCCGGATCCCAGTGTTCCGACTGGTCCGGATCCCAGTGTTCCAGCTGGTCCGGATCCCAGAGTTCTGGATCCCAGAGTTCCGGCTGGTCCGGATCCCAGAGTTCCGGCTGGTCTGGATCCCAGAGTTCCAAATCCCAGAGTTCCGGCTGGTCCGGATCCCAGAGTTCCGGATCCCAGAGTTCCGGCTGGTCCGGATCCCAGAGTTCCGGCTGGTCCGGATCCCAGAGTTCCGGATCCCAGAGTTCCAAATCCCAGAGTTCCGGCTGGTCCGGATCCCAGAGTTCCGGATCCCAGAGTTCCGGCTGGTCCGGATCCCAGAGTTCCGGCTGGTCCGGATCCCATAGTTCCGGCAGATCCGGATCCCAGATTTCCTGCTGGTCCGGATCCCAGTGTTCCGGCTGGTCCGGACCTCCAGTGTTCCGGCTGGTCCGGATCCCAGAGTTCCGGATCCCAGAGTTCCGGCTGGTCCGGATCCCAAAGTTCCGGCTGGTCCGGATCCCAGAGTTCCGGCTGGTCCGGATCCCAGAGTTCCGGCTGGTCCGGATCCCAGAGTTCCGGCTGGTCCGGATCCCAGAGTTCCAAATCCCAGAGTTCCGGATCCCAGTGTTCTGACTGGTCCGGATCCCAGAGTTCCGGCTTGTCCGGATCCCAGTGATCCGGTTGGTCTGGATCCCAGTGTTCCGGCTGGTCCGGACCCCCAGTGTTCCGGCTGGTCCGGATCCCAGAGTTCCGGCTGGTCCGGATCCCAGAGTTCCAGGTCCCAGAGTTCCGGCTGGTCCGGATCCCAGAGTTCCGGATCCCAGAATTCCGGCTGGTTCGGATCCCAGAGTTCCAGCAGGTCCGGATCCCAGAGTTCCGGCTGGTCTGGATCCCAGAGTTCCAAATCCCAGAGTTCCGGATCCCAGTGTTCCGACTGGTCTGGATCCCAGAGTTCCGGAACCCAGAGTTCCGGCTGGTCCGGACCCCAGAGTTCCGGATCCCAGAGTTCCGGTTGGTCCGGACCCCAGAGTTCCGGATCCCAGAGTTCCAGCTGGTCCGGATCCCAGAGTTCCGGCTGGTCCGGATCCCAGAGTTCCGGATCCCAGAGTTCCGGCTGATCCGGATCCCAGAGTTCCGGATCCCAGAGTTCCGGCTGGTCCGGATCCCAGAGTTACAGATCCCAGAGTTCCGGATCCCAGAGTTCCGGCTGGTCCGGATCCCAGAGTTACAGATCCCAGAGTTCCGGATCCCAGAGTTCCGGCTGGTCCGGATCCCAGAGTTCCGGATCCCAGAGTTCCGGCTGGTCCGGATCCCAGAGTTCCGGCTGGTCCGGATCCCAGAGTTCCGGATCCCAGAGTTCCGGCTGGTCCGGATCCCAGAGTTCCGGATCCCAGAGTTCCGGCTGGTCTGGATCCCAGAGTTCCGGCTGGTCCGGATCCCAGAGTTCCGGCTGGTCATGTGATATTAGACAGTAACGAGCAGCCGTTTCAATGTGAATCTGACCTGGGCAGTTGGTGTTGGAGTTGGAGGCGGTGAATCCAGGGAGCAGGTCCCCCTCTCGGGATACAGGACGGTCCAGGAAAAAGTCCATTTCGGAAGCATGGATTCTGGGTAATCCACGTCTCTCCCACTGGACTGGGGCAGCCAATCCCGGCCCAGTCACCGGCAGATTCCTCCACACAAACTCCAGTGGAACTGCAGCTGGGAATATATTCAACCATTTAGCATGTTGGAGACAGGGTGTGAAATATACCCCCCCCCCCCCCCCCCCGGTGTACCCCCCCCCCCCGTGTATCCCCCCATGTACCCCCCACCCTCCCAGTGTACCCCACCCTCCCAGTGTACCCCCACCAGTGTACCCCCCACCCTCCCAATGTACCCCCCACCCTCCCAATGTACCTCCCACCCGCCCAGTGTACCCTCCCCACCAGTGTACCCCACCCCCACCCATGACAGTGTACCCCCCCACCACCAGTGTACCCTCCCCCCCAGTGTACCCTCCCCCCAGTGTACCCCCCACCCTCCCAGTGTACACCTCAGTGTACCCCACCCTCAATGTACCCCCCACCCTCCCAGTTGTACCCCACCCCCCCAGTATACCCCCACCCATGACACAGTGTACCCTCACCACCCGACCAGTGTACGCCCCCACCCCCACCACACAGTCACCCCTCCCACACAGTGTACCCCCCCCCCCCCCACCAGACAAGGTACTCCCCCTCCCACCCGCCTCTGCTTCCAATCCTCCAAACTGTTCCCCCACAGGGCTGATGATTTTGGCGGGTGTTTTGTCACCTTGTGGTTTGTGAGGGTGAGGGTGAGGGGACAGAGAAACGCCCCAGGCCTCCGCAATGTGCTGCAGCAAGGTGAAGGTGATCCTTCGATGAACCACTTTGTTCCAGTGAATTCCATCAGCCGCTCGGTGCTGGAGGTGGAAGCGGAATTGGTAATGCAAGTCTAACACATCAAAACCATGAGCGTCGGCGAGCAGGGCGCTGTAGAAATTGGCTTCAATCACATCACAGCGAAGAGTAACATCCAAATACTGCAACTGCAGAACAGAGAGCATCATCGAGCCAAGATCAGCTGGAAATCTCCACCACCGCGCGCGCACGCACCCAGACAGAGAGCCGCGCGCACAAACCCCGGACGCGCGCACACACAAACACCAGACTGCACGGGCGCACACATAACACAGCGGGTCATGAACGCACACAGGCGTGTACACAAACAGCGGACCACAAACGCACATACCATGGACCATGAAAACACGCACACACACAACTGATGGTGTTGTGTCCACATTAACCCTTACCAACTTTTACAGACGCACCATAGAAAGCATCCTATCGGGCTGCATCACAGCCTGGTATGGCAACTGCTCGGCCCAGGACCGCAAGAAACTTCAGAGAGTCGTGAACACCGCCCAGTCCATCACACGAACCTGCCTCCCATCCATTGACTCCATCTACACCTCCCGCTGCCTGGGGAAAGCGGGCAGTATCATCAAAGACCCCTCCCACCCAGCTTACTCACTCTTCCAACTTCTTCCATCGGGCAGGAGATACAGAAGTCTGAGAACACGCACGAACAGCCTCAAAAACAGCTTCTTCCCCACTGTCACCAGACTCCTAAATGACCCTCTTATGGACTGACCTCATTAACACTGCACCCTGTGTGCTTCACCCGATGCCGGTGTTATGTAGTTACATTGTAGATGTTGTGTTGCCCTATTATGTATTTTCTTTTATTCCCTTTTCTTCTCATGTACTTAATGATCTGTTGAGCTGCTTGGAGAAAAATACTTTTCACTGTCCCTCGGTACACGTGACAATAAACCAAACCAAACACACAATTACCCCGTACGGACGATGATTACCCTTACCTCTGGTATCAGGAAGCCACCTTTGATCTTTTTACCCAGAGGCATCGTCATGTTCCAGATCACCAGACATTCTGGGAGTAGGACCTCATTCAATCGAGTGAAGAAAGTGTCCAGATTCTCTCTGTATTGTTGTATAGAATTGGATCCGTACCTGCCGATGTCAGCACGAGACCAGAATCATTCATGGCAAAGGAGTGAATACAGCAACAGGACAGTGTGTGGAAACGTTTGCCGAGCCGGTCCGCCCCCCCCCCCCCGACAGGGCCGCCGCCCCCCCCCCCCCCCGACAGGGCCGCCGCCCCCCCCCCCCCCCCGACAGGGCCGCCCCCCCCCCCCGACAGGACCGCGCCCCCCCCGACAGGACCGCAACCCCCCCCCCCCCCCCCGGGGCGCGCACACTGCCCCCCCCCTCCCCCCCCCACGTGCACCTCTCCCCCCCCGGGCGCACACACCGCCCCCCCCCGGGGCATACCCGATACCCCCTCACACACCCGATCCCCCCTCACACACCCGATCCCCCCTCACACTCAGCCCAATACCTGGAAATGTCCCAGACACAGGAGTTGACAATCAGAACGTCAGGTTGCAGTCCGGTCTGGAAATCGGCCAAGACACTCTCCACATAGTTGGAGTAAATGCGTGTGAGGAAGTAGAAGCGGAGGAGGTGGGAGGGGCTGTGATACTGTCGTACTTCCCGATAGTCGGTGTTATTGCTCAGCTTCCCACCTTCAACCAGCTGATCGCCCTCAAAGCTCAGCTCGCCCTGCAGACACACCTCAGCCGTTAGTGACTCCGCGCACACCATCTCCGCAAATCCCATCCTCCGGCTCCTCTACATTCACCGAGTGGATAAACGTCCGAATCTCACTTCCTGATCCAATCCCATGCCCGTGGATTCACATCCCCCACCCAGCTGTTCCACTCCCTCACCCACAACCCAACCACCACCCCCCCCCTCACATATGTGGGAGTTCTGTGCCGCTTCCAGCATCCCGTGTGGCTCCATCTGCAGCAAGTGTAACGATTGGCAGCTCCTCACAGACCACATGGTTCGGTTGGAGCAGCAATTGGATGCACTTAGGAGCATGCAGGTGGCAGAAAGCGTCATAGATCGCAGTTATGTAAGTGTGGTCACACCCAAGGAGCAGGCAGAGAAATGGGTGACCACCAGAAAGGGCAGGCAGTCAGTGCAGGAATCCCCTGTGGTTGTCCCCCTCTCGAACAGGTATACCCCTTTGGATACTGTCGGGGGGATAGCCTATCAGGGGAAAACAGCAGCAGCCAGAGCAGTGGCACCACGGCTGGCTCTGATGTTCAGAAGGGAGGGTCAAAGCGCAGAAGAGTAATAGTAATAGGGGACTCTATAGTCAGGGGCACAGATAGGCACTTCTGTGGACGTGAAAGAGACTCCAGGATGGTATGTTGCCTCCCTGGTGCCAGGGTCCAGGATGTCGCAGGAAGGGGCATGAGGTCCTGCAGCAGGAGTTCAGGGAGCTAGGCAGAAAGTTAAAAGACAGGACCTCTAGGGTTGTAATCTCGGGATTACTCCCTGTGCCACGTGCCAGTGAGGCTAGAAATAGGAAGATAGAGCAGCTAAACACGTGGCTAAACAGCTAGTGTAGGAGGGAGGGTTTCAGTTATCTGGACCACTGGGAGATCTTCCGGGGCAGGTGTGACCTATATAAGAAGGACGGGTTGCATCTAAACCGGAGAGGCATAAATATCCTGGCCGCGAGGTTTGCTAGTGTCACATGGGAGGGTTTAAACTAGTATGGCAGGGGGGTGGGTACCGGAGCAATAGGTCAGAAAGTAAAAACATTGAGGGAGAACTAGGGAATAGGGTCAGTATGACTCTGAGGGAGAGCAGACAGGGGGATGGTGCTGAAAACAGCGGGACTGGTGGCCTGAAGTGCAGATTGGCATGTGAGAGTACCTTTAAGAACTGGATGTTTAAGCAATGTACCTTTAAGAAAACAGTGATGTCATAGAGTGGGTGTAGCTCAGCTCAGGTCAGCCATTTTGCAGTTTGGTTTTGAAGGTTTTTAGTTTCAGTTTAAAAAGCAGTGGGTGTGTGTCTGTGTGTTTCCAGAGAGCTGCAGGAAGAAAGCAAAGTGATGGAGCTGAAATCAACCAAGCTAATATATCTCTGCCATTCTACAGAAAATATATATATCCTTTAACCGGATGTGATTCTGTTTAAAGGTGTTAAGTCTCTTGAAGTTTGAAGGAACATTTTGAGGAATTATTTACTGTTGTAATATTTTCTGAGTATTTTTGAAGTAAGGGGTGTTAAGAGATCCAATGTTTATTTCAGATGTTAAGTTGAGTTCATGGAATAAACAGTGTTTTGAGTTTAAAACCCACGTGTCCATAATTGTAATCCCACTCCTCGGGAGCAAGCCGTGTGCTCGGAAAAGCAACAAATCCATTAAAGGCGGAGGTTGGTTGAACTCCACGATACATTTTGAGGTTCTGAAAACACCTCGCCCATAACAATTGGGGCTCGTCCGAGATAAAAGTCTATCTATTGGATTGGCTTTTGTGAACTTAAAGACAGTGAAGGATTGTTGCTTTTCCGGTGTGGTATTTTAGTTTAAGTGGGGAGAGTGTTGTGAACAATGGCTCTTTCAGAGGCTCAGAAGTTTTTGGGCGTGGAGAATGTCACACGTAGTACTTTACGGACAGAAACGAAAAGCAGACTGTTAGATTTGGCAAGAACATTGCAGTTAACATTACCTGACAAAATGCGAAAAGATGAGGTAATTATGGCGATGGTTAAGCATTTAAAGTTGCCTGAGATAGAGTTTGACTCATTGGAAATGGCAAAAATTCAGTTGCAAATTAAACAAATGGAACATGAGAAAGAATTAAAGCGGCTGGCATACGAGAGTGAGAGAGAGGAAAGAGAAAGAGAGAAAAACAGAGAAAGAGAGAGAGGAAAAAGAAAAGAAGAGAGAAGAAAGGAGAAAAGAAAGAATAGCCCCCGCAGAACAAAAAGATAAAGAAAGGGAGATACAGATCAGGGAAAAAGATAAAGAAAGGGAGTTAGAACTTCAGAAAATGGCCATGAAACATGACAATCAGTTAAAATTGGCAGACGTAAAGGGAAACGTACAGTTGGATGATAGTGATGAGGATAGTGAGAAAGAGCGTCATAGTCGAAGGCTTGGTGGGAATCTATTTAAATATGTCCAAGTATTGCCAAGGTTTGACGAGAAGGAAGTGGAAGCCTTTTTCATTTCATTTGAGAAGGTAGCTAAACAAATGAAATGGCCACAGGACATGTGGGTGTTTCTGATTCAAACAAAGCTGGTAGGTAGGGCTAGTGGAGTGTTTGCATCACTACCGGAGGAGGTATCTGGAACGTATGAGGAGGTGAAGAAATCCATCTTAAGTGCATAATAGTGCCTGAAGCTTACAGACAAAGGTTTAGAAATTGAAGGAAAGAATTTGGTCAAACATACATGGAGTTTGAAAGGCTCAAACAGAGTAATTTTGATAGGTGGATAAGGGCTTTGAAAATAGACCAAACGTATGAAGCTCTCAGAGAAATTATACTTTGAGGAGTTTACAAATTCAATTCCTGATGTAGTGAGAACTCATGTGGAAGAACAGAGGGTTAAAACTGAGTGATTAGCAGCGGAAAGGGCAGATGATTATGAATTAGTTCATAAATAAAAGATTGGTTTCCGACATCAGTTTCAGCCTGTGAGGGATAGAAACTGGGGACATGAGAAATACTCAAGGGGTAAAGGTAAAGGATATCTGATGGGAGATAGTAAAGAGAGTGTACCTCAGATTAAAAAAGAAATCCAGGAGGGTGGAAAAGAAATGTAAAGTTTAAAATGTTTTTACTGTAATAAACTAGGCCATGTAAAGTCACAGTGTTGGTGGTTGAAGAAAAGCACTGGGAAGGCTGATGTGGTAAAACAGGATAAGACAGTGGGGTTTGTTAGAGTGGTGAAGGAAAGCCCAAGTGAAGCGAAGGAGGTGCAAACGATTGTACAGCCTGTTCAAGAAGGAATTGTTAAGAAGGTGCCAGATGTTTTTAAAGACTTTCCTTGTGTGGGTAAAGTTTACTCATGTGTATCAGGAGGAGCAGGTAAAGAAGTCACAATTTTAAGAGATACAGGGGCTAGTCAATCTTTAATGGTAAGATATGAGGAATTATGGAGTTTGGGAAGAATGTTGCCAGAAAAGGTGGTGATGGGAGACTTCAACTTCCCCAATATTGACTGGGACTCACTTAGTGCCAGGGGCTTAGACGGGGTGGAGTTTGTAAGGAGCATCCAGGAGGGCTTCTTAAAACAATATGTAGACAGTCCAACTAGGGAAGGGGCGGTACTGGACCTGGTATTGGGAAATGAGCCCGGCCAGGTGGTAGATGTTTCATTAGGGGGAGCATTTCGGAAACAGTGACCACAATTCAGTAAGTTTTAAAGTACTGGTGGACAAGGATAAGAGTGGTCCTAGGGTGAATGTGCTAAATTGGGGGAAGGCTAATTATAACAATATTAGGTGGGAACTGAAGAACCTAGATTGAGGGCAGATGTTTGAGGGTAGTGGGTGCCTGGAACTCACTACCGGAGGAGGTAGTGGAAGCAGGGACGATAGGGACATTTAAGGGGCATCTTGACAAATATATGAATAGGATGGGAATAGAAGGATACGGACCCAGGAAGTGTAGAAGATTGTAGTTTAGTCGGGCAGTATGGTCGGCCCGGGCTTGGAGGGCCGAAGGGCCTGTTCCTGTGCTGTACATTTCTTTGTTCTTTGTAAATCAACATCTGACATGTAGGAGGCTTTCAAATTTCAGTTGAAAGGAATTCAGGACAGGCATGTTCCTGTGAGGAAGAAGGATAAATACGGCAATGTTCGGGAACCTTGGATAACGAGAGATATTGTAGGCCTCGTCAAAAAGAAAAAGGAGGCATTTGTCAGTGCTAAAAGGTTGGGAACAGACGAAGCCTGTGTGGAATATAAGGAAAGTAGGAAGAAACTTAACCAAGGGGCTGTTTAGCACAGGGCTAAATCGCTGGCTTTGAAAGCAGACCAAGGCAGGCCAGCAGCACGGTTCAATTCCCGTACCAGCCTCCCTGAACAGGCGCCATAATGTGGCGACTAGGGGCTTTTCACAGTAACTTCATTTGAAGCCTACTTGTGACAATAAGTGATTTTCATTTCATTTTCTTTTCATTTCATTTCATTTCAAGGGGTCAGGAGGGCTAAAAGGGGTCACGAAAAGTCATTGGCAAATAGGATTAAGGAAAATCCCAAGGCTTTTTACACGTACATAAAAAGCAAGAGGGTAGCCAGGGAAAGGGTTGGCCCACTGAAGGATAGGCAAGGGAATCTATGTGTGGAGCCAGAGGAAATGGGCGAGGTACTAAATGAATACTTTGCATCAGTATTCACCAAAGAGAAGAAATTGGTAGATGTTGAGTCTGGAGAAGGGTGTGTAGATAGCCTGGGTCACATTGAGATCGAAAAAGACGAGGTGTTGGGTGTCTTAAAAAATATTAAGGTAGATAAGCCCCCAGGGCCTGATGGGATCTACCCCAGAATATTGAAGGAGGCTAGAGAGGAAATTGCTGAGGCCTTGACAGAAATCTTTGGATCCTCACTGTCTTCAGGTGATGTCCCGGAGGACTGGAGAATACCCAATTTTGTTCCTTTATTTAAGAAGGGTAGCAAGGATATTCCAGGGAACTACAGGCCGGTGAGCCTTACATCAGTGGTAGGGGAATTATTGGAGAGAATTCTTCGAGACAGGATCTACTCTCATTTGGAAGCAAGTGGACATATTAGCGAAAGGCAGCATGGTTTTGTGAAGGGGAGGTAGTGTCTCACTAACTTGATCGAGTTTTTCGAGGAGGTCAGAAAAATGATTGATGCAGGTAGGGCAGTGGATGTTGTCGATATGGACTTCAGTAAGCCCTTTGACAAAGTCCCTCAGGGCAGACTGGTACAAAATGTGAAGTCACATGGGATCAGGGGTGAGCTGGCAAGGTGGATACAGAACTGGCTAGGTCCTAGAAGGCAGAGAGTAGCAATGGAAGGATGCAATGGAAACATTCTGGGTGCAGAAGAGATTTACCAGAATGTTGCCTGGTATGGAGGGCATTAGCTATGAGGAGCGGTTGAATAAACTCGGTTTGTTCTCACTGGAACGAAGAAGGTTGAGGGGAGACCTGATAGAGGTCTACAAAATTATGAGGGGCATAGACAGAGTGGATAGTCAGAGGCTTTTCCCCAGGGTAGAGGGGTCAATTACTAGGGGGCATAGGTTTAAGGTGAGAGGGACAAGGTTTAGAGTAGATGTACGAGGCAAGTTTTTTACGCAGAGGGTAGTTGGTGCCTGGAACTCGCTACCGGAGGAGGTGGTGGAAGCAGGGACGATAGTGACATTTAAGGGGCATCTTGACAAATACATGAATAGGATGGGAATAGAGGGATACGGACCCAGGAAGTGTAGAAGATTGTAGTTTAGTCGGGCAGCATGGTCGGCACGGGCTTGGAGGGCCGAAGGGCCTGTTCCTGTGCTGTACATTTCTTTGTTCTTTTCTAATTGGAGGGCTGTGACCAGTGGTGTTCCACAGGGATCAGTGTTGGGACCTTTGCTCTTTGTAGTATATATAAATGATTTAGAGGAAAATGTAACTGGTCTGATTAGTAAGTTTGCGGACGACACAAAGGTTGGTGGAATTGCGGATAGCGATGAGGACTGTCAGAGGATACAGCAGGATTTAGATTGTTTGGAGACTTGGGCAGAGAGATGGCAGATGGAGTTTAATCCAGACAAATGTGAGGCAATGCATTTTGGAAGGTCTAATACAGGTAGGGAATATACAGTGGATGGTAAAACCCTCATGAGTATTGACAGTCAAGAGAGATCTAGGAGTACAGGTCCACAGGTCACTGAAAGGGGCAACACATAGAACATAACAGCGCAGTACAGGCCCTTCGGCCCTCGATGTTGCACCGACCTGTGAAACCACTCTAAAGCCCATCTACACTATTCCCTTATCGTCCATATGTCTATCCAATGACCATTTGAATGCCCTTAGTGTTGGCAAGTCCACTACTGTTGCAGGCAGGGCATTCCACACCCTTACTACTCTGAGTAAAGAACCTACCTCTGACATCTATCTTATATCTATCTCCCCTCAATTTAAAGCTATGTCCCCTCGTGCTAGACATCACCATCCGAGGAAAAAGGTTCTCACTGTCCACCCTATCCAATCCTCTGATCATCTTGTATGCCTCAATTAAGTCACCTCTTAACCTTCTTCTCTCTAACGAAAACAGCCTCAAGTCCCTCAGCCTTTCCTCATAAGATCTTCCCTCCATACCAGGCAACATTCTGGTAAATCTCCTCTGCACCCTTTCCAATGCTTCCACATCCTTCCTATAATGCGGCGACCAGAATTGCACGCAATACTCCAAATGCGGCCGCACCAGAGTTTTGTACAGCTGCAACATGACCTCATGGCTCCAAAACTCAATCCCTCTACCAATAAAAGCTAACACACCGTACGCCTTCTTAACAATCCTCTCAACCTGGGTGGCAACTTTCAGGGATCTATGTACATGGACACCGAGATCTCTCTGCTCATCCACACTGCCAAGAATCTTACCATTAGCCCAGTACTCGGTCTTCCTGTTATTCCTTCCAAAATGAATCACCTCACACTTTTCTGCATTAAACTCCATTTGCCACCTCTCAGCCCAGCGCTGCAGCTTATCTATGTCCCTCTGTAACTTGTAACATCCTTCCACACTGTCCACAACTCCACCGACTTTAGTATCATCTGCAAATTTACTCACCCATACTTCTACGCCCTCCTCCAGGTCATTTATAAAAATGCCAAACAGCAGTGGCCCCAAAACAGATCCTTGTGGTACACCACTAGTAACTGGACTCCAGTCTGAACCTTTCCCATCAACCACCACCCTTTGTCTTCTTCCAGCTAGCCAATTTCTAATCCAAACTGCTAAATCTCCCTGAATCCCATGCTTCCGTATTTTCTGCAGTAGCCTACCGTGGGGAACCTTATCAAACGCTTTACTGAAATCTATATACACCACATCAACTGCTTTACCCTCATCCACCTGTTTGGTCACCTTCTCAAAGAACTCAATAAGGTTTGTGAGGCACGACCTACCCTTCACAAAACCGTGTTGACTATGTCTAATCAAATTATTCCTTTCCAGATGATTATACACCCTAGCTCTTATAATCCTTTCCAAGATTTTGCCCACGACAGAAGTAAGGCTCACTGGTCTATAGTTACCGGGGTTGTCTCTACTCCTTCTTGAACAAGGGGACAACATTTGCTATCCTCCAATCTTCTGGCACTATTCCTGTGGACAAAGATGACTTAAAGATCAAAGCCAAAGGCTCAGCAATCTCCTCCCTAGCTTCCCAGAGAATCCTCGGATAAATCCCATTCAGCCCAGGGGACTTATCTATTTTCACCCTTTCCAGAATTGTTAACACCTCCTCCTTATGAACCTCAAGCCCTTAGAACATAGAACAATACAGCGCAGTACAGGCCCTTCGGCCCACGATGTTGCACCAAAACAAAAGCCATCTAATCTACACTATGCCATTATCATCCATATGTTTATCCAATAAACTTTTAAATGCCCTCAATGTTGGCGAGTTCACTACTGTTGCAGGTAGGCATTCCACGGCCTCACTACTCTTTGCGTAAAGAACCTACCTCTGACCTCTGTCCTATATCTATTACCCCTCAGTTTAAAGTTATGTCCCCTCGTGCCAGCCATGTCCATCCGCGGGAGAAGGCTCTCACTGTCCACCCTATCTAACCCCCTGATCATTTTGTATGCCTCTATTAAGTCTCCTCTTAACCTGCTTCTCTCCAACGAAAACAACCTCAAGTCCATCAGCCTTTCCTCATAAGATTTTCCCTCCATACCAGGCAACATCCTGGTAAACCTCCTCTGCACCCGCTCCAAAGCCTCCACGTCCTTCCTATAATGCGGTGACCAGAACTGTACGCAATACTCCAAATGCGGCCGTACCAGAGTTTTGTACAGCTGCAACATGACCTCCTGACTCCGGAACTCAATCCCTCTACCAATAAAGGCCAACACTCCATAGGCCTTCTTCACAACCCTATCAACCTGGGTGGCAACTTTCAGGGATCTATGTACATGGACACCTAGATCCCTCTGCTCATCCACACTTCCAAGAACTTTACCATTAGCCAAATATTCCGCATTCCTGTTATTCCTTCCAAAGTGAATCACCTCACACTTCTCTACATTAAACTCCATTTGCCACCTCTCAGCCCAGCTCTGCAGCTTATCTATATCCCTCTGTAACCTACTACATCCTTCCACACTGTCGACAACACCACCGACTTGAGTATCGTCTGCAAATTTACTCACCCACCCTTCTGCGCCTTCCTCTAGGTCATTGATAAAAATGACAAACAGCAACGGCCCCAGAACAGATCCTTGTGATACGCCACTTGTGACTGTACTCCATTCTGAACATTTCCCATCAACCACCTCTTCTTTCAGCTAGCCAATTTCTGATCCACATCTCTAAATCTCCCTCAATCCCCAGCCTCCGTATTTTCTGCAATAGCCTACCGTGGGGAACCTTATCAAACGCTTTACTGAAATCCATATCCCTTCTAGTCGAGTAGCCTGAATCTCAGTATTCTCCTCGACAACATTGTCTTTTTCCTGTGTGAATACTGATGAAAAACATTCATTTAGCACCGCTCCTATCTCCTCGGACTCCAAGCACAACTTCCCACTACTGTCTTTGACTGGCCCTACTCTTACCCTAGTCATTCTTTTATTCCCGACATATCTATAGAAAGCTTTAGGGTTATCCTTGATCCTTCCTGCCAAAGACTTCTCATGTCCCCTCCTGGCTCTTCTTAGCTCTCTTTAGATCCTTCCCAGCTAACACAGGTGGAGAAGGTGGTCACGAAGGCATACGGCATGCTCGCCTTCATTGGCCGGGGCATTGTGTATAAGAATTGGCAAGTCATGTTGCAGCTGTATAGAACCTTAGTTAGGCCACACTTGGAGTATAGTGTTCAATTCTGGTTGCCACACTACCAGAAGGATGTGGAGGCTTTAGAGAGGGTGCAGAAGAGATTTACCAGAATGTTGCCTGGTATGGAGGGCATTAGCTATGCAGAGCGGTTGAATAAACTCGGTTTGTTCTCACTGGAACGACGGAGGTTGTGGGACGACCTGATTGAGGTCTACAAAATTGAGGGGCATAGACAAAGTGGATAGTCAGAGGCTTTTCCCCAGGGTAGAGGGGTCAATTACTAGGGGGCATAGGTTTCAGGTGCAACGGGCAAGGTTTAGAGAAGATATAGTCCAGCAACTAAGGTAGCCGATGTTCAGGATGTCAAAGCGTGTAGTGAGGCAGTGGGGAAGGGAACACTGACAAAGGAGAGTACTTGCAGGCACGGAGATGGGTTGAAGTGTGTATACTTCAACGCAAGAAGCATCAGGAATAAGGTGGGTGAACTTAAGGCATGGATCGGTACTTGGGACTACGATGTGCTGGCCATCACGGAAACTTGGATAGAAGAGGGGCAGAAATGGTTGTTGGAGGTCCCTGGTTATAGATGTTTCAATAAGATTAGGGAGGGTGGTAAAAGAGGCGGGGGGTGGGGGTGGGGGGGGGTGGGTTGCATTGTTAATTAGAGATAGTATAACAGCTACAGAAAGGCAGTTCGAGGAGTATCACCCTATTGAGGTAGTATGGGTTGAAGTCAGAAATAGGAAAGGAGCAGTCATCTTGTTAGGAGTTTTCTATAGGCCCCCCCAATAGTAGCAGAGATGTGGAGAAACAGATTGGGAAACAGATTTTGGAAAGGTGCAGATGTCACAGGGTAGTAGTCATGGGTGACTTTAACTTCCCAAATATTGAGTGGAAACTCTTGAGATCAAATAGTTTGGATGGGGTGGTGTTTGTGCAGTGTGTCCAGGAAGCTTTTCTAACACAGTATGTAGATTGTCCAACCAGAGGAGGGACAATATTGGATTTACTACTGGGTAATGAACCAGGGCAAGTGATAGATTTGTTAGTGGAGGAGAATTTTGGAGATAGTGACCACAATTCTGTGACTTTCACTTTAGTAATGGAGAGGGATAGGTGCATGCAACAGGGCAAGGTTTACAATTGGGGGAAGGGTAAATACGATGTTGTCAGACAAGAATTGAAGTGCATAAGTTGGGAACATAGGCTGTCAGGGAAGGACACAAGTGAAATGTGGAACTTGTTCAAGGAACAGGTACTACGTGTCCTTGATATGTATGTCCCTGTCAGGCAGGGAAGAGATGGTCGAGTGAGAGAACCATGGTTGACAAGAGAGGTTGAATGTCTTGTTAAGAGGAAAAAGGAGACTTATGTAAGGCTGAGGAAACAAGGTTCAGACAGGGAGCTGGAGGGATACAAGATAGCCAGGAGGGAACTGAAGAAAGCCATTAGGAGAGCTAAGAGAGGGCATGAACAATCTTTGGCGGGTAGGATCAAGGAAAACCCCAAGGCCTTTTACACATATGTGAGAAATATGAGAATGACTAGAGCGAGGGTAGGTCCGATCAAGGACAGTAGCGGGAGATTGTGGATTGAGTCTGAAGAGACAGGAGACGTCTTGAACGAGTACCAGGATTTATCAGGATGTTGCCTGGAATGGAGAGTAGGTCTTACGAGGAAAGATTGAGGGTGCTAGGCCTTTTCTCATTAGAATGGAGAAGGATGAGGGGCGACCTGATAGAGGTTTATAAGATGATCGGGGAACAGATAGAGTAGACAGTCAGAGACTTTTCCCCCCCCCCGAGTGGAACAAACCATTATGTAAATAGTCCAACTCGGGAAGGGGCCATACTGGACCAGGTATTGGGGAATGATCCCGGCCAGGTGGTTGAAGTTTCAGTCGGTGATTACTTTGGGAATAGCGATCACAATCCTGTAAGTTTTAGAATACTCATGGACAAAGATGAGAGTGGTCCTAAAGAAAGAGTGCTAAATTGGGGAAAGGCCAAGTATAACAAAATTCGGCAGGAGCTAGGGAATGTGGATTGGGAGCAGCTGTTTAAGGGTAAATCCACATTTGAAAGGTGGGAGTCTTTTCAGGAAAGGTTGATTAGAGTGCAGGACAGACATGTCCCTGTGAAAATGAGGGATAGAAATGTCAAGATTAGGGAACCATGGATGACGGGTGGAATTGTGAGACTAGCTAAGATGAAAAAGGAAGCATACATAAGATCGAGGCGACTGAAATCTGATGAAGCTTTGGAGGAATATCGGGAAAGTAGGACAAATCTCAAACGCGCAATAAAGAGGGCTAAAGGAGTCATGAAATATCTTTGGCTAACAGGGTTAAGGAAAATCCCAAAGCCTTTTATTCGTACACAAGGAGCAAGAGGGTAACTAGAGAAAGGATTGGCCCACTCAAAGACAGAAGAGGGAATTTATGCGTGGAGTCAGAGGAAATGGGTGAGATTCTTAATGAGTACTTTGCATCAGTATTCACCAAGGAGAGGGACATGACGGATGTTGAGGCTAAGGATGGATGTTTAAATACTCTAGGTCAAGTCAGCATAAGGAAGGGGGAAGTTTTGGGTATTCTAAAAAGGCATTAGAACAAAGAACAAGAACAAAGAAATGTACAGCACAGGAACAGGCCCTTCGGCCCTCCAAGCCCGTGCTGACCATGCTGCCCGACTAAACTACAATCTTCTACACTTCCTGGGTCCGTATCCCTCATTCCCATCCTATTCATGTATTTGTCAAAATGCCCCTTAAATGTCACTATCGTCCCTGCTTCCACCACCTCCTCCGGTAGCGAGTTCCAGGCACCCACTACCCTCTGCGTAAAAAACTTGCCTCGTACATCTACTCTAAACCTTGCCCCTCTCACCTTAAACCTATGTCCCCGAGTAATTGACCCCTCTACCCTGGGAAAAGCCTCTGACTATCCACTCTGTCTATGCCCCTCATAATTTTGTATACCTCTATCAGGTCGCCCCTCAACCTCCTTCGTTCCAGTGAGAACAAACCGGGTTTATTCAATCGCTCCTCATAGCTAATGCCCTCCATACCAGGCAACATTCTGGTAAATCTCATCTTAAGGTGGACAAGTCCCCGGGTCCGGTTGGGATCTATCCCAAGTTACTGAGGGAAGCGAGGGACGAAATAGCTGGGGCCTTAACAGATATCTTTGCAGCATCCTTGAGCACGGGTGAGGTCCCGGAGGACTGGAGAATTGCTAATGTTGTCCCTTTGTTTGAGAAGGGTAGCAGGGATAATCCAGGGAATTATAGACCTGTGAGCTTGACGTCAGTGGTAGGCAAACTGTTGGAGAGATACTGAGGGATAGGATCTATTCACATTTGGAAGAAAATAGACTTATCAGTGATAGGCAGCATGGTTTTGTGCAGGGAAGGTCATGTCTTACAAACCTAATAGAATTCTTTGAGGAAGTGACAATGTTAATTGATAAGGGAAGGGCTGTAGATGTCATGTACATGGACTTCAGTAAGGCGTTTGATAAAGTTTCCTATGGCAGGTTGATGGAAAAAGTGAAGTCGTATGGGGGTCAGGGTGTACTAGCTAGATGGATAAAGAACTGGCTGGGCAACAGGAGACAGAGAGTAGTGGTGGAAGGGAGTGTCTCAAAATGGAGAAAGGTGACTAGTGGTGTTCCACAGGGATCCGTGCTCGGACCCACTGTTGTTTGTGATGTACATAAATGATCTGGACGAAGGTATAGGTGGTCTGATTAGCAAGTTTGCAGATGATACTAAGATTGGTGGAGTTGCAGATAGCGAGGAGGACTGTCAGAGAATACAGCAAAATATAAATAGATTGGATAGTTGGGCAGAGAAATGGCAGATGGAGTTCAATCCAGGGAAATGCGAGGTGATGCATTTTGGAAGATCTAATTCAAGAGCGGACTATACGGTCAATGGAAGAGTCCTGGGAAAATTGATGTACAGAGAGATCTGGGAGTTCAGGTCCATTGTACCCTGAAGGTGGCAACGCAGGTCGATAGTGGTCAAGAAGGCACACAGCAAGCTTGCCTTCATCGGACGGGGGCATTGAGTGCAAGAGTCGGCAGGTCATGTTACAGTTGTACAGGACTTTGGTTAGGCCACATTTGGAATACTGCGTGCAGTTCTGGTCGCCACATTCCCAGAAGGATGTGGATGCTTTAGAGCGGGTGCAGAGGAGGTTCACCAGGATGTTGCCTGGTATGGAGGGTGCTAGCTATGAAGAAAGGTTGAGTAGATTAGGATTGTTTTCGTTGAAAGACGGAGGTTGAGGGGGGACCTGATTGAGGTCTACAAAATTATGAGAGATATGGACAGGGTGGATAGCAACAAGCTTTTTCCAAGAGTGGGGGTGTCAATTACAAGGGGTCACGATTTCAAGGTGAGAGGGGGAAAGTTTAAGGGAGATGTGCGGGGAAAGTTTTTTACGCAGTGGGTGGTGGGTTGCCTGGAACGCTTTGCCAGCGGAGGTGGTAGAGGCGGGCACAATAGCATTGTTTAAGATGCATCTAGACAGATATATGAACGGGCGGGGAACAGAGGGAAGTAGATCCTTGGAAAATAGGCGGCAGGTTTAGATAAAGGATCTGGATCGGCGCAGGCTGGGAGGGCCGAAGGGCCTGTTCCTGTGCTGTCATTTTCTTTGTTCTTTTATTTGTATTACAAGGGGACATAAATTTAAGGTGAATGGTGGAAGATATAGGGGGGATGTCAGAGGTAGGTTCAGATCATAGAATTTACAGTGCAGAAGGAGGCCATTCGGCCCATCGAGTCTGCACCGGCTCATGGAAAGAGCACCCTACCCAAGGTCAACACTCCACCCTATCCCCATAACCCAGTAACCCCACCCAACACTAAGGGCCATTTGGAAACTAAGGGCAATTTAGCATGGCCAACCCACCTGCACATCTTTGGACTGTGGGAGGAAACCGGAGCACCCGGAGGAAACCCACGCAGACACGGGGAGGACATGCAGACTCCGCACAGACAGTGACCCAAGATGGGGAATCGAACCTGGGACCCGAGAGCTGTGAAGCAATTGTGCTATCCACAATGCTACCGTGCTGCCCTTTACCCAGAGAGTAGTGGGGGCATGGAATGCTCTGCCTGTGGAAGTAGTTGAGTCGGAAACATTAGGGACCTTCAAGCAGCTATTGGATAGGTACATGGATTACGGTAAAATGCTGGGGTGTAGATTAATTTGTTCTTAATCTGGGACAAAGGTTCGGCACTACATCGTGGTCCGAAGGGCCTGTTCTGTGCTGTATTTTTCTATGTTCGATGTTCTGTGCACGAGGGCAAGGTTTTTTACGCAGAGGGTAGTGGGTGCCTGGAACTCGCTACCGGAGGAGGTAGTGGAAGCAGGGACGATAGTGACATTTAAGGGGCATCTTGACAAATATATGAATAGGATGGGAATAGAGGGATACGGACCCAGGAAGTGTAGAAGATTGTAGTTTAGTCGGGGCAGCATGGTCGGCACGGGCTTGGAGGGCCGAAGGGCCTGTTCCTGTGCTGTACTTTTCTTTGTTCGTTGTTCTCACTTCCACCAGCCCCCCCGCACCCCCCCCCGCGTCCCCCCCCGCGTCCCCCCTCACACCCTCTGGCCCCCACCCAACCCCCTCACAACCCCCACCCATTCCAACCCCCCACCCAATCCCCGCAGAATCACTTGCCCAAACAACAGCCCCCGCCCCCCCCAGCCAATCACAGAATAGACACAAAAATGGCTTTTCCAACCTTGCTGCGAAGCTGAGTGTTCGTCAGGCAGCTCTCGGTCTGCAGAAAGACAACGAGATCTTTATACACCGTCCGCTGGACTGGGGGAAAAAATGAGAATTAGTTACCAAATATCACCAATCGGGGGGGGGGGGAGAAGGGAGGGGGGGGGGGGAGAAGGGAGGGGGGGGGGGGGAGAAGGGAGGGGGGGGGGAGAAGGGAGGGGGGGGGGGGAGAAGGGAGGGGGGGGGGGGAGAGAAGGGAGGGGGGGGGGAGAAGGGGGGGGGGGGAGAAGGGAGGGGGGGGGGGAGAAGGGAGGGGGGGGGAGAAGGGAGGGGGGGGGAGAAGGGAGGGGGGGGGGGAGAAGGGAGGGGGGGGGGAGAAGGGAGGGGGGGGGGAGAAGGAGGGGGGGGGGAGAAGGGAGGGGGGGGGGGAGAAGGGAGGGGGGGGGGGAGAAGGGAGGGGGGGGGGGAGAAGGGAGGGGGGGAGAAGGGAGGGGGGGGGAGAAGGGAGGGGGGGGGAGAGGGGGGGGAGAAGGGGGGGGGGAGAGAGGAGGCCCCCGAGGGGAGGGGAGGGGAGGGGAGGGGGGGCCCCCGAGGGGAGGGGAGGGGAGGGGGGGGGGGGAGGGGAGGGGAGGGGGGGGAGCCGAGGGGGACGGGGGACGGGGGGGGAGCCGAGGGGGACGGGGCGGGGGGGAGCCGAGGGGGACGGGGCGGGGGGGAGCCGAGGGGGGGGGAGCAGGGGGGGAGCCGAGGGGGGGGGGAGCAGGGGGGGAGCCGAGGGGGGGGGGAGCAGAGGGGGATGTGGGGGGGGGGGAGCCGAGGGGGACGGACGGGGGGGGGGGGGGGGGGAGAGCCGAGGGGGACGGGGGGGTGGGGGGGGGGGCAGAGCCGAGGGGGACGGGGGGGGGTGGGGGGGGGCGTAGAGCCGAGGGGGACGGGGGGGGGTGGGGGGGGGCGTAGAGCCGAGGGGGACGGGGGGGGGTGGGGGGGGGGGGGGCAGAGCCGAGGGGGACGGGGGCAGAGCCGAGGGGGACGGGGGGCAGAGCCGAGGGGGACGGGGGGGGGGGGGCAGAGCCGAGGGGGACGGGGGGGGGGGGCAGAGCCGAGGGGGACGGGGGGGGGGGGGGGGCAGAGCCGAGGGGGGGGCAGAGCCGAGGGGGGGGGGGGGGGCAGAGCCGAGGGGGGACGGGGGGGGAGAGCCGGGGGGGAGAGCCGGGGAGAGCCGGGGGGGAGAGCCGGGGGGAGAGCCGGGGGGGGGAGAGCCGGGGGGGAGAGCCGGGGGGGAGAGCCGGGGGGGAGAGCCGGGGGGGAGAGCCGGGGGGGAGAGCCGGGGGGGAGAGCCGGGGGGAGAGCCGGGGGGGGAGAGCCGGGGGGGAGAGCCGGGGGGGAGAGCCGGGGGGGAGAGCCGGGGGGGGAGAGCCGGGGGGGAGAGCCGGGGGGAGCCGGGGGGAGAGCCGGGGGGGACGGGGGGGAGAGCCGGGGGGGACGGGGGAGAGCCGGGGGGGACGGGGGGGGGGGGGGGGAGAGCCGGGGGGGACGGGGGGGGGGGGGGGGAGAGCCGGGGGGGACGGGGGGGGGGGGAGAGCCGGGGGGGAGGGGGGGGGGGGGGGGGGAGAGCCGGGGGGGGACGGGGGGGGGGGGGGGAGCCAGGGGGGGGGGGGGGAGAGCCAGGGGGGAGGGGGGGGGGGGGGGGGAGAGCCGGGGGGGGGGGGGGGGGGGGGAGAGCCAGGGGGGGGGGGGGGGGGGAGAGCCGGGGGGGGGGGGGAGAGCCGGGGGGGGGGGGGGGGGGGAGCGGGGGGGGGGGGGGAGAGAGCCGGGGGGGGGGGGGAGAGAGCCGGGGGGGGGGGGGGAGAGCCGGGGGGGGGGGGGGGGAGAGCCGGGGGGGGGGGGGGGGGGAGAGCCGGGGGGGGGGGGGGGGAGAGAGCCGAGGGGGACGGGGGGGGTGGGGGGGGGGGGAGAGCCAAGGGGGACGGGGGGGTGGGGGGGGGGGGGGAGGGGAGAGCCGAGGGGGACGGGGGGGTGGGTGGGGGGGGGGGGGGAGAGCCGAGGGGGGGGGGGGGGGGGGAGAGCCGAGGGGGGGGGGGGGTGGGGGGGGGGGGGGAGAGCCGAGGGGGACGGGGGGGTGGGGAGAGCCGAGGGGGACGGGGGGGGAGAGAGCCGAGGGGGACGGGGGGGTGGGGGGGGGGGCAGAGCTGAGGGGGACGGGGGGGGGGGGGGGGGGGGCAGAGCTGAGGGGGACGGGGGGGGGGGGGGGGAGAGCTGAGGGGGACGGGGGGGGGGGGGGGGAGAGCCGGGGGACGGGGGGGGGGACGGGGGGGAGGGGGGGGGGAGAGCCGGGGGGGGGGGAGGGGGGGGGAGAGCCGGGGGGGGGGGGGGGGGAGAGCCGGGGGGGGGGAGGGGGGGAGAGCCGGGGGGGGGGGGGGGAGGAGCCGGGGGGGGGGGAGAGGGGGGGGGGGAGAGCCGGGGGGGGGGGGGAGAGGGGGGGGGGAGAGCCGGGGGGGGGGGGGGGAGAGCCGGGGGGGGGGGAGAGGGGGGGGGAGAGCCGGGGGGGGGGGAGAGCCGGGGGGGGGGGAGAGCCGGGGGGGGGGGGGGAGGGGGGGGGGGAGAGAGCGGGGGGGGGGGAGGGGGGGGGGGGGGAGAGCCGGGGGGGGGGAGGGGGGGGGGGGGGGAGAGCCGGGGGGGGGGGAGGGGGGGGGGGGGGAGAGCCGGGGGGGACTGGGGGGGGGGGGGGGAGAGCCGGGGGGGACTGGGGGGGGGGGGGACACGGGGGGGGGGGGGGGGAGAGCCGAGGGGGACGGGGGGGGGAGGAGCCGAGGGGGGCGGGGGGGGGAGGAGCCGAGGGGGGCGGGGGGGGGGAGGAGCCGAGGGGGGCGGGGGGGAGGAGCCGAGGGGGGCGGGGAGCCGAGGGGGACGGGGGGGGGGGGGGGGGAGCCGAGGGGGACGGGGGGGGGGGAGCCGAGGGGGGGGGGGAGCCGAGGGGGACGGGGGGGGGGGGGGGGGGGGGACGGGGGGGGGGGGGGGGGAGCCGAGGGGGACGGGGGGGGGGACGGGGAGCCGGGGGGGGGGGGGGGGAGCCGGGGGGGGGGGGGGGGGAGCCGGGGGGGGGGGGGGGGAGAGAGCCGAGGGGGACGGGGGACGGGGGGACGGGGGGGAGAGCCGCGGGGGACGCGGGGGGGGGGGGGGGGAGAGCCGGGGGGGGGGGGGGGAAGAGCCGAGGGGGACGGGGAGGGGGGGGGGGGAGCCGAGGGGGACGGGGAGGGGGGGTGGAGCCGAGGGGGACGGGGAGGGGGGGGGGAGCCGAGGGGGACGGGGAGGGGGGGGGGGAGCCGAGGGGGACGGGGGGGGGGGGAGCCGAGGGGGACGGGGGGGGAGCCGAGGGGGGGGGGGGGAGCCGAGGGGGGGGGGGAGCCGAGGGGGGGGGGGAGCCGAGGGGGGGGGGCAGAACCGAGGGGGACGGGGGGACGGGGGGGAGCAGAGGGGGACGGGGGGGGGGGGGAGAGCAGAGGGGGATGTGGGGGGGGGGGAGCAGAGGGGGATGTGGGGGGGGGGGGAGCGTAAGGGGACGGGGATGCGGGGGGAGAGCCGAAGGGACGGGGATGCGGGGGAGAGCCGAGGGGGACGGGGGGGGGGGGGGGGGGAAGAGAGCCAATGGGGACGGGGGGGGGGGGGGGGGGAGAGAGAACGGGGGGCGGGGGTGGGGGGAGAGAGCCGAGGGGGACGGCCGAGGGGGGTCGAGGGGGACGGGGGGGGGGGAAGAGAGATCGGGGGGGGTGGGGGGAGAGAGCCGAGGGGGACGGGGGGGGGGGTCGAGGGGGACGGGGGGGGGGGGTCGAGGGGGACGGGGGGGGGGTCGAGGGGGACGGGGGGGGGAGCGTAAGGGGACGGGGACGCGGGGAGCAGAGGGGGGACGGGGGGCAGAGCCGAGGGGGACGGGGGGGGGGCAGAGCCGAGGGGGACGGGGGGACGGGGGGGCAGAGCCGAGGGGGACGGGGGGACGGGGGGGCAGAGCCGAGGGGGACGGGGGACGGGGGCAGAGCCGAGGGGGACGGGGGGGGGGGGGGCAGAGCCGAGGGGGACGGGGGGGGGGGGGGAGGGGCAGAGCCGAGGGGGACGGGGACGGGGGGGGGGGCAGAGCCGGGGGGGGGGGGGGGAGATCCGGGGGGGACGGGGGGGGGGGAGAGCCGGGGGGGGGCAGAGCCGGGGGGGGACGGGGGGGGGGAGATCCGGGGGGGACGGGGGGGGGGGGGAGAGCCGGGGGGGACGGGGGGGGGGGGGAGAGCCGGGGGGGACGGGGGGGGGGGGAGAGCCGGGGGGGACGGGGGGGGGGGGGGGGAGAGCCGGGGGGGACGGGGGGGGGGGGGAGAGCCGGGGGGGACGGGGGGGGGGGAGAGCCGGGGGGGACGGGGGGGGGGGGAGAGCCGGGGGGGACGGGGGGGGGGGGAGAGCCGGGGGGGACGGGGGGGGGGGGGGAGAGCCGGGGGGGACGGGGGGGGGGGGGGAGAGCCGGGGGGGAGAGCCGGGGGGGGACGGGGGGGGACGGGGGGAGAGCCGGGGGGGACGGGGGGGGGGGGGGGGGAGAGCCAGGGGGGGGGGGGGGAGAGCCGGGGGGGGGGGGGGGAAGAGCCGGGGGGGGGGGGGGGGAGAGCAAGGGGGGGGGGGGGGGAAGAGCCGGGGGGGGGGGGGGGGAGAGCCGGGGGGGGGGGGGGGGGAGAGCCGAGGGGGACGGGGGGGGTGGGGGGGGGGGGAGAGCCGAGGGGGACGGGGGGGGTGGGGGGGGGGGGAGAGCCGAGGGGGACGGGGGGGGGGGTGGGGGGGGGGGGGAGAGCCGAGGGGGACGGGGGGGGTGGGGGGGGGGGAGAGCCGAGGGGGACGGGGGGGGTGGGGGGGTGGGGGGGGGGGGGGCAGAGCTGAGGGGGACGGGGGACGGGGGGGGGGGGAGAGCCGGGGGGGGAGGGGGGGGAGAGCCGGGGGGGGGGAGGGGGGGGGGGGAGAGCCGGGGGGGGGAGGGGGGGGGGGAGAGCCGGGGGGGGGAGGGGGGGGGGGGAGAGCCGGGGGGGGGGGGGAGAGCCGGGGGGGGGGGGAGAGCCGGGGGGGGGGGGAGGGGGGGAGCCGGGGGGGACTGGGGGGGGGGGGGACACGGGGGGGGGGGGGGGGGGGAGAGCCGAGGGGACGGGGGGGGGGGGGAGCCGAGGGGGGGGGGAGCCGGGGGGGGGGGGGGGAGCCGAGGGGGACGGGGGGGGGGGGGAGCCGAGGGGGGACGGGGGACGGGGGGACGGGGGGGACGGGGGGGAGAGCGCCGCGGGGGACGGGGGGGGAGAGCCGCGGGGGGACGGGGGACGGGGGGAGAGCCGCGGGGGACGCGGGGGACGGGGGGGGGGGGGGGGGGAGAGCCGGGGGGGGGAGAGCCGAGGGGGACGGGGAGGGGGGGGGGGGGAGCCGAGGGGGACGGGGAGGGGGGGGGGGAGCCGAGGGGGACGGGGGGGGGGAAGCCGAGGGGGACGGGGGGGGGGGGGAGCCGAGGGGGGGGGGGGAGCCGAGGGGGGGGGGAGCCGAGGGGGGGGGGAGCCGAGGGGGGGGGGGCAGAACCGAGGGGGGGGGGCAGAACCGAGGGGGACGGGGGGACGGGGGGACGGGGGGACGGGGGGACGGGGGGGGGGGGGGACGGGGGGACGGGGGGGGGGAGAGTCGAGGGGGGGGGGGGGAGCAGAGGGGGACGGGGGGGGGGGGAGCCGAGGGGGGGGGGGAGCAGAGGGGGATGTGGGGGGGGGGAGCAGAGGGGGATGTGGGGGGGGGGAGCGTAAGGGGACGGGGATGCGGGGGAGAGCCGAAGGGGACGGGGATGCGGGGGAGAGCCGAGGGGGACGGGGGGGGGGGGGGGGAAGAGAGCCAATGGGACGGGGGGGGGGGGGGGGAGAGAGAACGGGGGGCGGGGTGGGGGGAGAGAGCCGAGGGGGACGGGGGGGGGGGGCCGAGGGGGACGGGGGGGGGGGCTGAGGGGGACGGGGGGGGGGGTCGAGGGGGACGGGGGGGGGGGGGAAGAGAGCCGAGGGGGACGGGGGGGGGGGGTCGAGGGGGACGGGGGGGGGGGGTCGAGGGGGACAGCGTAAGGGGACGGGGACGCGGGGAGCAGAGGGGGACGGGGGGGGGGAGCCGAGGGGGATGGGGGGGGGGGGGGACGGGGGGGGGGAGCCGAGGGGGACGGGGACGGGGGGGGGGAGCCGAGGGGGACGGGGACGGGGGGGGGGGAGCCGAGGGGGACGGGGACGGGGACGGGGAGCCGAGGGGGGGGGGGAGCCGAGGGGGGGGGGGGGGGGGGGGGAGCCGAGGGGGGGGGGGGAGGGGGAAGAGCCGAGGGGGACGGGGGGGGGGAGCCGAGGGGAGGGGGGGAGGAGGGAGGGGGGGGAGGGGAGGGGGGGAGCGAGGGGGGGGGGGAGGAGCCGGGGGGGGGGGGAGAGCTGGGGGGGGGGGGAGCCGAGGGGGACGGGGGGGGGGGGGGGGAAAAGAGAGAACGGGGGGGGGGGGAAAGAGAGAACGGGGGGGGGGGGGAAGAGAGCCGATGGGGACGGGGGGGGAGCCGAGGGGGACGGGGGGGGGGAGCCGAGGGGGACGGGGGGGGGAGCCGAGGGGGACGGGGGGGGGGGGGGAGCCGAGGGGGACGGGGGGGGGGGGGAGCCGAGGGGGACGGGGGGGGGGAGCCGAGGGGGACGGGGGGGGTGAGCCGAGGGGGACGGGGGGGGTGGGGGGAGCCGAGGGGGAGGAGGGGGGGCCGGCCGAGGGGGAGGAGGGGGGGCCGGCCGAGGGGGAGGAGGGGGGGCCGGCCGAGGGGGAGCCGGCCGAGGGGGAGGAGGGGGGGGCCGGCCGAGTGGGAGGGGGGGGGCCGGCCGAGGGGGGGGGCTGGCCGAGGGGGAGGGGGGGCCCCGAGGGGGAGGGGGGCCCCAAGGCCGGGGGGGCCCCCGAGGCCCGGGGGGGGGGCCCCGAGGCCGGGGGGGCCCCCGAGGCCGGGGGGGGGGGGCCCCCGAGGCCGGGGGGTGGGGGGGCCCCCCCGAGGCCGGGGGGGCGGGGATTACTCTTGAAGTTGAAATTAAATCGCATGGGATTACGGGTGTTTAGCGATGGATAGAAAGCTGGTTAGCGGACAGGAAGCAAAAGGTTGTATTAATGGGTCTTTTCTGTTTGGCAGGCAGTGACTAGTGGGGTCCCGCAGGGATCTGTGCATGGACCCCAACATGCAGAGGCATGGGATTCAGGGAGATTTAGCAGTTTGGATCAGAAATTGGCTAGCTGGAAGAAGACAAAGGGTGGTGGTTGATGGGAAATGTTCAGACTGGAGTCCAGTTACTAGTGGTGTACCACAAGGATCTGTTTTGGGGCCACTGCTGTTTGGCATTTTTATAAATGACCTGGAGGAGGGCGTAGAAGGATGGGTGAGTAAATTTGCAGATGACGCTAAATTCAGTGGAGTTGTGGACAGTGCGGAAGGATGTTACAAGTTACAGAGGGACATAGATAAGCTGCAGCGCTGGGCTGAGAGGTGGCAAATGGAGTTTAATGCAGAAAAGTGTGAGGTGATTCATTTTGGAAGGAATAACAGGAAGACTGAGTATTGGGCTAATGGTAAGATTCTTGGCAGTGTGGATGAGCAGAGAGATCTCGGTGTCCATGTACATAGATCCCTGAAAGTTGCCACCCAGGTTGAGAGGGGTTGTTAAGAAGGCGTACGGTGTGTTAGCTTTTATTGGTAGAGGGATTGAGTTTCGGAGCCATGAGGTCATGTTGCAGCTGTACAGAACTCTGGTGCGGCCACATTTGTAGTTGTGGTGTTGGGTGCTCTGGTGCACAGATGAGCCAACACAGTTGTATGTGGTACAACTCTATTTTATTTTAACTCTTATAATACAGTTCGTTCTGGATACTCTGCACGTGCTGTCTCCCTGAGTGTGTTTGGTGGCAGATGTGTCCTGGTCCCTCCTCTGCAGCTAAATACTGACCACCGGGGGTCGTGTCTGTGCTTTTATATCTTTCTGTCATTGGTTGTGGTGGTGTGTGTTCTGATTTGTCTGTTGGTGTGTCTATCATGATGTGTGTGTTTGAATATCATGACATCCCCCCTTTTTACAAAGATATGTGCCTACGTGGTTATAAATATAAGTGTGTCGTGAGTGCATCGAAGAGTGTGTGTGTGTGTTGTGTACAGCGTGTGTATATGACGTAACTATTTACATGGGGCGATGTCGGGTGCGTCACACTAACAAGGTTGTACCATAACAAAACTTGGATGCAAGAGAAAAAAAAAAAACTTGAACATTGGTCTGGTCAGACGATATCTGGAACAATAAACAACAACAGGTTATAATACAGAAGGTGTTTGACTTTTTGAACGTATGAACAGCGTTATAAGTCCAGTCTAATGGGTGACCGCCTCAAGAATGGGCTGGTCCTCAAGCCGGTTCAGCTGTGGAGATTTGGGGTCACACTGGTTCACCTTGGACTGTTGGAGGTGATGCTGTTGCCGAAGTCTCTACTTTACCATTTGTTGTACTTCGTGCAGTGCTTGGTTTTTTCATTCGTGCAAATATAACATTCAACATCTTTGTTAGTGGTGCCTTGGCTGTGGTTTGGTTCTGGTGGCGATGGAAGGGGCATGATCCGTGGCATCTCCACGAAGTCATCCTTGGGAACCAGTGGAGGATCCGGCGTGTGCGTACGGTTCAGTTGCGAGCGTGGAAGGCGGCGCAAAGCTCGCTGATTGCGCCTACGCACCAATCCATCCGCCCTGCATGCCAGGAACAAGGTGGAGTCTTTTTTCTTTTTATGTTTGTGGTGGACGGCATCTTGTAGCCGATGGGTCGTTGCCATCGAAGTAGCACCATCACTAATATCATGCAAGGCGATGACTGTGCCAGATGTGGAAGTTGGCCGAGACCGTGCACGCTGGTTCCGGCCACCTGCTGTGCCGGAAGGGCGACTCCGCAGAGAAACGTCGAAGCATGTCGCCTTGGAGAGAGAATTGTTGCTCGCATCAACGTCTGGCGATGGCGCGAATTGGTGTGTCCATCTTGGACCGCCGGTGCTGGTTGCCACTGCCGACCCAGTGGGACTGCCACGCGATCCATTCCCTGTCGCCGTGGCATCCGCCGTCACCCTGAGCGTGCCATCACCTGAGGCCCGCGACACCGCCCGTCCGGAGCAAGGTCTGGCGTGCGCAAATCAGAGTCGGCGCTTGGCTGCTCCCCATCTGGAGTCCGGTCTGCCTTCCGTCGATGCCCCCCGTCCGGAGTCCCAACAGGTTCACTGGAGGCAGCCGAGATTCCCTGAAGCTGCACTTCTGGAGTCGGAACATGCAGGAATGCACCAACCAGTGGAGAGGCTCGAGCCATCGAGGGTGGAAGCGGTGCGCCGCCACCGCAGTCGTCAGTGGTCCCACCGTGATCGTCGAGTGCCTCGGTACGCACTAGGCGAGGTCTGTCACCTTGCACCTTTTGCATGGGAAGTGGGATGCTGTCGTCACTCGTCTCACATCCCGTGGATAGATCCTCATTAGCAGCTTGCTGTTCACTAGGGTTGGATAAATTGTCAGAGTTTTCATCTGGTGGTGCACACCATGTCGGTGGACTGTCATTGTCTTGCCGTTGTCCTTCATTTGGGCTTTTCTTCTTTGGAATTTTAAATCTTCCCCCAGACATTGCAGAACCTTGTTTATTACCCCCAAATTCTCCCATATGTATGGTCTTGAATATAGGATCCAATGTTTCTATCGACATTGTACTATTTTCCAAAGAACATTCCGTTTCACTTTTCTTCTCAGGTACCTCATATGTATCTTTGTCTAATGTACATGCCTTCATGGTCTCTGGGTCTGATTTTGCTGGGACTGGCATGGTCACAGTCTCTCTTTACTGTTCTCAATTGCCCACATTATACTCCCCATACATAACTGCTTAATCACTGGGGTTAGTGTGGTACAATGGATAATCGGGTCGACCTTATCTGCATCTTCACCATTAGTGGAAAGCACACTTGGTTCACTTGAAACTGCTGTGGGTTTTAAATTCGTTATCTGGCTACTCGATGTTGGTGTCCTCAGGATTCTTGCTCCAATGTTCTGCTCATTTATCAGTGGAGTGTGTATAGGTTTCAATGCAATTAATGTTCCCCTCAAGGTTTGAAGAGTCATTACTGACTAACTGCTGGTCTCCGAAGTTGGGATTTTGCGGCGTTGTGTTGAAGGGAGACATTTGTCCCTGCTGTAGATATGATTCAGGTTGTGTTATTTCCATTACCTGAGGATCAATGTCTTGTCCATTTTTTCGATCCGTACTAAAACACTGGCAATTCTCAGTCTGCTCCTTGCAAGTTAAGCATTCAATAAATTTCTTTAGCAAATCCTCAGCATCCTTCTGTGGCCGTGCAGCATTATTAATCTCTGTTCGGCTATAATGATCCTGAAGGTCAGCGCATAAACCTTTTTTCTTCGGGCTTGGACGAGGCGATTCCTTTGGCTTGTCTTCAGTTGGGCTTGAACAGTCATCAGCGCTGTGCCCTTCATTGTAGCATGAGAGACCTTCATGGTCATGCTGCTGTGTAGTGGAGCATGGTAGGCTGTTATAGCCTTCTTGCTGTTCACGTGAGCATGGCAGACTTGCATCATCTACCGCTGGTTGGTCAGGAGAGGTTGCTAGACCCTCATGGTCTTGTTCCTGCAAGGACTGCGCTCTGGAGTCTTGCGTTGCTTCTATCGTGGAGGCTGTCCACGAGCTCTCTGTGGAGGCTTGTGACACTGGAGTCACTTCTTGTCCGTGCAAGGACTGCGCTCTGGAGTCTTGCGTTGCTTCTATCGTGGAGGCTGTCCACGAGCTCTCTGTGGAGGCTTGTGACACTGGAGTCACTTCTTGTCCGTGCAAGGACTGCGCTCTGGAGTCTTGCGTTGCTTCTATCGTGGAGGCTGTCCACGAGCTCTCTGTGGAGGCTTGTGACACTGGAGTCACTTCTTGTCCGTGCAAGGACTGCGCTCTGGAGTCTTGCGTTGCTTCTATCGTGGAGGCTGTCCACGAGCTCTCTGTGGAGGCTTGTGACACTGGAGTCACTTCTTGTCCATGCAAGGACTGCGCTCTGGAGTCTTGCATTTCTGCAATTGTGGAGTCTGTCCACGAGCTTGCTGTGGAGGCTTGTGACACTGGAGTCACTTCTGGTTCATGCGAGGACTGCACTCTGGAGTCTTGCATGTCTTCTTTCATAGAGTCGAGAACGTTGAGCGGGACGTGGACCACGCTCTGTGTGGCAGCAGGGCGCTCTCCGTGTGCTTGCACCGCTCCCTGTCTGTTAATGTCAGGCTGCAGCATCATCCGGTACTGATAAGTTGGAACGTCATATCTGCTGGATTGAAGATCCTCAAATCCGAAAAATGAATCCGCATCTGCGTCGGATTCAATGTGGGGGCCGCCAATGTGCAACACGAAAGGTTCGTCCGAGTCATAGTCGTATAGGACCACGGAGCTATCATTGGGCTCGCGAGGTCCGGAAACACTGTAAAAATCGTCATCGAAGTATTCGAGGTCGGAATCATCGGCTTGTGCGTAGGTAACTGCTTGTCGGAGGGTTCTTCGGAGGTCAAATTCATCTCCTGGGTCAATTTGCGGCAATGTGCTGTCATTCCAGGTGAGGGAAGGTTGTTTTACAGCTTTAACAGATTTTTGTTTTTTGATTTGGGACGTTTCCCCTTTAAATTGGTGCGGTCTGGGGCCTCTGACACCCTGACGCTCGGTATGTAGCACGTAGGAAGCGACTGCGCATGCTCAGATCGCTGTTCCTTTACCGATGGCCGTTTTCTTGACTGCGCATGCGCAGCATCTCGCGCATGCGCAAACGAAACTTCCGGTTCTGCGCACTGCTCGCGCAACTGTGCTAGCGTGATACCTTTAGCAAGATGGCCGCCGACCTCGACCCAGCCCTCTCTCAGGCCCGGGATTTCGGCCTCTGGGAATTCGGGCTCCGGGATCCCAGCCACGAGGTGAGTACTGCAGCTTTTCTTACCTTTACTTGCCGATTGGATTGCGTTTTCTTCACAGTACTTGGAGAATTTGTCCAGGATTGCCTGGTAATCGTACCTTTGCTGCCTCCTGAAGAATCTGAACCTTGTGAATATTTCTCTTGCCCTTGCACCGGCGATGGTGAGGAGAAATTCAATTTTTTCCCCATCATCCAGGTCTTGGAGTTCAGCTGCCACCAGGAACAAATTCGAACATTTGCCGGAATCGCCGCCAGTTTTCGCGGAGATCGCCGTAGCACTGGAGCGGCTGCGGAACCGGGAGCTCTATCATTTTGCCTGGGCACTGCTGGTTGTCTGTGTACACGGAGGTATGCCGGCAGGTATCGATCCACTCCTGTACCATGTGGTGTTGGGTGCTCTGGTGCACAGATGAGCCAACACAGTTGTATGTGGTACAACTCTATTTTATTATAACTCTTATAATACAGTTCGTTCTGGATACTCTGCACGTGCTGTCTCCCTGAGTGTGTTTGGTGGCAGATGTGTCCTGGTCCTCCTCTGCAGCTAATACTGACCACCGGGGGTCGTGTCTGTGCTTTTATATCTTTCTGTCATTGGTTGTGGTGGTGTGTGTTCTGATTTGTCTGTTGGTGTGTCTATCATGATGTGTGTGTTTGAATATCATGACAGTAGTATTGCGTTCAATTCTGGTCGCTGCATTATAGGAAGGATGTGGAAGCATTGGAAAGGGTGCAGAGGAGATTTACCAGAATGTTGCCTGGTATGGAGGGAAGATCTTATGAGGAAAGGCTGAGGGACTTGAGGCTGTTTTCGTTACAGACAAGAAGGTTAAGAGGTGACTTAATTGAGGTATACAAGATGATCAGAGGATTGGATAGGGTGCACAGTGAGAGCCTTTTTCCTCGGATGGTCATGTCTAGCACGAGGGGGACATACCTTTAAATTGAGGGGAGATAGATATAGGACAGATGTCAGAGGTAGGTTCTTTACTCAGAGAGTAGTAAGGGCGTGGAATGCCCTGCCTGCAACAGTAGTGGACTCGCCAACACTAAGGGCATTCAAATGGTCATTGGATAGACATATGGACGATAAGGGAATAGTGTAGATGGGCTTTCGAGTGGTTTCTCAGGTCGGCGCAACATCGAGGGCCGAAGGGCCTGTACTGCGCTGTAATGTTCTATGTTCTGTGTTAACATCACATATGAATGAAAGAAATGAAAATCGCTTATTGTCACAAGTAGGCTTCAAATGAAGTTACTGTGAAAAGCCCCTAGTCGCCACATACCAGCGCCTGTTCGGGGAGGCTGGTACGGGAATTTGATTTGGACAAGGGAATTAAACGTATTATCCCCAAATTTGCAGTGAGGCCACACCGGGAGTATTGTGGCAGTTTTGGTGTCCGTACCTGAGGAAGGATGTTCTTGCTGTGGAGGGAGAGCAGCATGATTCCTGGGATGGCGGGACTGTCATATGAGGAGAGACTGAGTCGGTTAGGATTATATTCATTGGCAGTTTAGAGAATGAGGGGATCTCATAGAAACTTATACATTTCTACCAGGATTAGACAGGGTAGATTCAGAAAGAACGTTCCCGATGGTGGGGGGAGTCCAGAACGAGGGGTCACAGTTTGAGGATAAGGGGGAAACCTTTTAGGACTGAGGTGAGGAGACATTTCTTCACCCAGAGAGCGGGAATTCTGTGGAATTCACTCCCACAGAAAGTAGCTGAGACAAAAGGTGTAATTTCAGGAAAGAATTCGATATCGCACTTGGGGCTAAAGGGATTAAGGGATTGAGGGATTGAGGGATATGGGGGGGGGCGGCGCGATCAGGGTATTGAACCTGATGTTCTGCCACGATGATGAATGGTAGAGCAGGCACACACCCACCCCCCCAACTCACTTCCCCCCACACACCCCCCCACACACACACACACACACACCCCCACCCCCACACCCCCACACCCCCACACCCCCACACCCCCACACCCCCACACACACCCCCACACACACACCCACCCACCCACCCCCCCACACACACACCCACCCCCCC